>NC_134487.1:263039452-263283444 GCF_040206685.1 Ascaphus truei | reverse complement strand
TCACTCTTATACATTGGCTGTTTGGCTATGCATTTATACATTGATATGTAGCATTACCGGTTGGTTTGACATAAGGACATTTCTCCTCTAGGGGGGGGGGGGAGAGGGAGGGGGCAGGTGGGGGGGAGGGGGGGGGAGGGAGCATACATTATTCGTGACCTTGACATTTTATTTAAACATTGCTCTCGGGGGGAATCTCATTCCTAGGCCTAGGGGTCCCTTGCATTATGTGTCTTTTTCATCTAGTCAGTCAGTATTTGGTCATACATTGGCATATAACTATACAGACTGGATAAACATAGTACCGATGGTTAAGCATAGTACAGGTCTTCTCTTGGGGGGAGGGGGGTAGGTGGGGGGGGGGGGGAGGGCTGAAAGCTGTCCGTGGGGGGGGGGGGGCGGGAGGGACACTTGGGGGGTTATCTAACATAATAATTTGTCTGATTAGTGAGGGGGGGTGGGGGGGGGCATATTGTATATAGCCTTTTCTAGGGATTTGGGAATTATCACTGAGGTGGGGTTAGTTTCGTGCCGGGATCTTGTTTGGAGGTGTATGGTTGAATCTTGAGGCTTATATGATGTGTCAATTGCTGTGATGTGAGCTGTTGTGTCTGGTGCTACTCCGGTTCTGTTCAGGGGGGGGGGGGGAAGTATACGGGGCCGGAGAGGGGTGAAGGGGGGGGCAAGGGGAGACAAGGGGAGTTCAGGGGGGGGGACCATACAATTGCGGGTTCAGTTGGGAGCCTTAAATTCTGGGGGGGGAGTTTCAGTAGGGGTGTTCAATGTGGTCTAGATCTTGTACACATTAGTTCCTCGTTTTGGCGGGTAAGAGGGGAGAGGTGGGGGGGGGGTAACTCAGGGGGGGTCGTGGAAAACCAGAGAGGTAGGATATCTTATATACCTTTGGGGAATATCGGGGTACATCATAAGGGGAGAGAGAGAGAGGGGGGGGGGAAAGTTTCTGTTTATACAACCTGCCCCTTGTGGAAGAGGGGGGGGGGGAAGGGTGGCTCCGGAACGAATCCTGGGTTGCAGTGTCCATAGCAGGAGTCTCTGGCTCTGTTATCTTGGCGTGGCGGGCACATTGAATCAGGAATCCAGGGCACTTCATGCTCGTCAGGAGCACCGACCAGGTGTGCCTGTGTAGGTGTGCAGCAGCTGGACCCGCGTCCCCGGAGCCCGGATCTTCGTTGGTGCAGCTCTGGAGCACGTAAGTGTCACGAGAAGACGCGCCCGAGGGAGGAGCAGCGCGGATGCCGTTTCCTCCGTTGCAGTCCGAGACACCACGGGTGGGCCTCTATTCCCCTCGGTCTCGGGGAGAGACAGAAAAGGTGAGTGGACGTTTTACTCGTGGGGGGACGGGGGGTAGGAGAGGGCTTTGGGTAGATAGTGGCGGGGGGGGGGGAGGGAAGAGAGGAGGGGGAGGGTGGTGAGGAGTGGAGGGGGGGGGGACTGGAGGGGGGGGGACTGGGGGGGGGGGCGGGGAGGGGGAGATAGTTCGTGGGGTGGGAGTTGGGGGGCCTCTCGGGGCCAGAGGGGTGCTTTGTGCACTGAGGGTTCTTGCGTTGGGTGTTTGCTGTTATCTTCAGGGCCTCTGGTCCGCGGTGGGATGACTGTGGGGGGCCTCTCTTGTGTTTTTCTTGGGCCTCGTAGTTGTCTGGATCATCCGGATTCACCGTTGCCGCTGGCTCGCCAGTCTCTCCGATGTTCGGGGGGCTTCTTGTGGGGGCGTCTCTGACGTCATCCTCGGTATTGGGGGCGGCTGCTCTTCTTGTGGAGGAGAGGGGATCCCTAGCGCTTTCAGGAAGATTTTAGCGCCTTCAGGGGTTTGTCACTGTGTGGTGGCGGCCATTACGGGAGCACCACTAATTTGAAGGGGGAACCCCCAGCGATACTTTACCCCCTGTCTCTGAGGTAGGAGGTAAGTGGGCGCAGCGCGTTTCTTTTATTCATTGTTATCTGGGAAAGGTCATTGTAGAGTTGGATTTGTGCCCCGTCCATGGACACAGTCCTCATTTCTCTGGCTCGCCGCCATGATGCGGTCTTTAGCAGAGTATGCGTGCATTCTCAGCACCACATCTCTGTGTCGATTTGGGTCGATGATTTCGGGGCCAGGGCTCTGTGGGCACGGTCCGTGTGCAGGTCATGATCTGATAGATCAGGGACGAGCTGCAGAAAGAGTCTGCGGAGGAATGGTTGGAGTTCTTCGTGAGAGATAGTTTTCTGGGATGTTTTTGAGGCGGATGTTTTGCCTTCGCTCCCTGTTCTCCATGTCCTCTAACTTGTCCTGTATATCTGAATCGCTCTCCACATCTGCAGACTCTTCGCGTGTCCTCATCTCTGTTCATTTGAGGCTACCTCCTTCCTCTGGTACCGTCCGTCTTCCGTCCCGTTCAGTTGCTACTCTGCTACTGCGGGGATGGTTTGGAGGGCCTTTTCCGTGTTCCTCTTGAACTCCCCTCCTCATTTAATAATAGGGCATCAAAAAAAAGTCTTTATTTAGGACGGGGGGATCTGAGTCAGTCGGGCTCTGTCGGCCGCTGCGCACCTCGTGCTCCGGTTTCTTCTCCGGCGCCATCTTGCTCCTCGGAGCTGATCTCAGCTAGGCGTTGCGCCGGAGCGAAGAACTTGGTGACGGGGCATTGACTCTTCCTCTGCGGCTTCCCTGCCATCTCTCCAGTGTGAGTTCTCGGGGTGGGATCGATTTTCGGGGGGTTTGGGGTGGGGAATAAGCTTATTCTATTATTTATATTGGTGAGGGCGCCGGGAGCTCCTCCACTAGCAGACCATCGGCTGTGACGTCACCGGAAGTCCTCTAAAGAAATTTTTAAGTTACACGGTGTACCATTTTCCATTGTGTCTGATAGAGGTATTCAATTCATCTCTAAGTTTTGGCGAGCGTTTTCTCAGAGACTTGGCATTTCCCTTCTCTTCTCCTCGGGTTACCACCCGCAGACCAATGGCCGACGGAGAGAATGAACCAGACCTTGGAGCAGTATCTCGGATGCATTGTGTCAGAATCTCAAGACAATTGGGTGGACCTATTACCCTGGGCCGAGTTCGCTATTAATTCACGGAAGAATGAGTCCACGCAAAAGTCGCCTTTTTTCATAAACTATGGGTTCCATCCCAGCAGTCTTCCCTTCTCCTCCCTCCCCTCTGGTGTCCCTGCAGCAGATACTCACGTCGCCGATCTACAGAACTCTTGGAAAAAGATTCAAAGAGCCTTGCAAGGGTCCGTTCAAAGCAAAAGACACAAGCAGATCGACGACGTCAGGTGGGGCCCAGAATACAAACCTGGAGACAGAGTTTGGCTATCTTCAAAAAATATCAAGCTCAAAACTCCTTCCCAGAAGTTGGCTCCTAGATTCTTGGGTCCCTTCAAGGTCCTCGAACGGATCAACCCTGTAGCATATTGACTTTCGCTCCCTCCCACCATGAAGATACCCTCTGTCTTTCACATGTCTCTTCTGAAACACTTTGTTCAAAATGTACATTTCCCGGATCGTTCTCGGAGACCCAATCCTGTCGTAATACAAGGACAACAGATATTCGAAGTCCAATCCATCCTCGATTCACGCTGGTCCAGGGGCAGACTTCAGTTCCTCGTTCATTGGAAGGGATATAGGGCCTCATGCAGTAAGCGCAGATAAGTCTTTTATCGCCTTTTTCCCGCCAAAATTGCATTATGCGATTCAGTAAGCGCCGATAAGTGGCCAAAATCGGCAATTTTTTGTTTCCCGATAAAAATTTATCGGCAGGCGGGTGGCGATAAGCCACTTATCGGCACTTTTCGTCTCTTTTTGAAATCGCCTTTATTCTAGTAGCCCGATCAGCTTATCGGTGCTGATCGGCACTCTAAAATTGAGATTTCTACGGCAATTTGTCCCGCCAACTAAAGTTGGCAAGTTGGAGGGGAGAAGGATCGGAAAGGTTGCCTGGGACGGCACTTAGAAAAAATAGCTCATCTCTACATCAATGGAGTCAATGGAGCAGGGACTTTTAACTTTATAGGGGTGTGTACGTGCTATTGCTCAAAATAAAAATGTGCTTGGCATCACAGTGTCGATGTTATTCACTTCATCGTGTCACCGCTTACGTTTATTATTGGCAGAACATTGTACTTGTCTATGTTATGATGTTTTGCGTGTCACATTAGTCTTAATGTTATGATGTGTCAAGGGAAACTCCTATAGTAAACTCTTAAAGAAAGAGGTCACATCATATGAAACATGTTACTTAAGTGTGCTTCAATTTATTATATGATGTAACAGATTTGACACTTCTAACAGATCCAGCGTATAGTAAGGTTGGTATACATTATAGAATGCTTTTAATGTATAACGCATGATCAAACGAAAATGTAGCTGTTATTTTGTATGTTTACATGTTGTTTGTGACCTCCCTCTTTTTATGACGTCCGCAATTGGACACTCAATAACATTGCATGTTTACATTGTACCCGATGCATTACAATCAGTTCATGCAAAGTTATACACAGATCTATAATAGTACCTCATTTTTAGACGATTGAAACATAATCAATAGCAAGTATCCTGATGGCATTAAATTATGCATATGCACAATATAATTAGTTCATGTGAACATGTGACTATAACATGCTAAATAATACATGTTGCAACGTAGTATTTGAACGTCAATGTCATGGTTGTATCCAAATGAGATGACTGAGTGTTGCGTTCAAAAGTGGTACATGCATTACACATTCCATAAATACTTGTGAATAAATTGTAGTACAAAGCTTAACATTACATCATAGTCAAATATCATGATTGCCTGATGAACACATAATTAATCCGTATAATTCGTACTGTATACCTGTTTGGAGTTCACAACTTGGATATGTTTATTGAACACCTTGCACTTCATCAAGTAACGTGACATCATCCCATAGGTATTTAAAGGAGGGCAATTACCTGTGCAATGACAGCTACAGACCTGAAGATGATATGATTGTTCATGAGACGGAGGAGGATTCTATTGGAGGAGATGATAGCTGAGGGACAGGATGTCACAGGGCAAGGAAGGGACAGGGACGCGGAGTGGAGAGGGAGAGGGCAAGGAGATGAAAGGAGAAGAGATAGGAGGGAAGTTGTGCCTCATCCACGTTTGTACAGGGAGAGAACCATGTTAGATGAGATGAGTGAGGAGGAGATCATAAGTCGGTATCGTTTGAGTTCAGCAGCAATCCTATCACTTTATGAAGAGATACGGGTAGATTTAGATTTTAAAACGGGCAGAGGTCGTGCAGTCCCTGGCCTTGTTAAAATGCTGTGCTCATTACATTATTTTGCTTCCGCGTCATTCCAGACAACTGTGGGCATAGTGGACAGGGTCTCGCAATCTACATTCTCGCGGGCCTTTACCCAGTTTCTATGTGCACTCAATAGACGCGCTAGGAATTATATTTATTTACCTACAGAGCACACAGAGTGGCTGGAAGTGAGGAATGGCTTTTATACCATAGCCGGGATACCATGTGTGATGGGTACAATAGATTGCACCCATGTTGCCTTGATCCCGCCTAGTCAGAGTGAGCATGCTTACCACAATCGTAAGCACTACCATTCCCTGAATGTACAGGTGGTATGCGATGCCACGATGAAGATTATGCATGTGGTAGCCAGATTCCCTGGTTCCAGCCACGATTCTTCTATCCTGAGAAACTCATCAGTTTTCCATGCTTTTGAACAAGGCTATTTTGGACCTGGTTGGCTGGTGGGTGAGTACATATTATGAAGTGTTAAGAAACCAGTAATGTGTATGTTGAAAATGTCATAGTTCATGTTTACACATTCTATAATGTTATTGAATGTTTGTGCATGCTTCATTATAGGTGACTCAGGATATGGAATTAGGCCTTGGCTTTTGACACCGTTGGCTAACCCTCAATCTGAAGCAGAGGAACGTTATAATGTAGCCCACATATCTACAAGATCGGTCATCGAGCGGACATTTGGCCTGCTTAAAACAAGATTCAGGTGTTTAGATCGAACTGGTGGGGCACTTCAATATAAGCCTGCTAAAGTGTCAGATATTGTGATTGCTTGCTGCATTTTGCACAATCTGGCACTCCGCCATAATTTGGAAAGCGACATACGTCACGGCTTGGAGGAGGAGCATCCCGTACATTTAGCAGCTGACAGTGAGCAAACAGCCTGTGGTGTGGAGACACGTCGTAATGTGATTAACACATATTTTTCATGTAAGCAACTACCTATATGTTCATAGTACTACATACTGCACCGACACACTTTATTCGAGCAAATACCCAGTATGTACCTGGCAGATACCTGGAATGCGCCGCTCCTCACCTCTGACAAGCCCCGTTGCGTTTGCCTTCCCAGCCTGGGTTCATGCCTGGCTGACGGGCGGCTGATCTGTTAAATGATAATGATTAGGATTTAATAGGCTGCAATGCTTCGCATGTCTACCAGATGGCATAAATTCATGAATTGTAATGCAGTATATATATATATACTGTGCAGTATTGCAGCCAGCGTGAATAAAATGCTTCAATCCCTGCCTGGAAAATACCTCAATGCACTCGGGCAGAAAACAGTCACAAACCTCAATACACCCGGGTATACCCGAATTCGTGGGACTAGCCGAGCTCGAATAAAGTGTGTCGCCAGTGTAGATGTATTAATTCATTTTACTGATAAATACATGTGTCCAAATACCATTCACTTAGGAAACAGATGAATATGGTTCTTCCACCTTTCTGTTCTCTGCTGTGTGGACAATTGCATGTGGCACCGGTATGTCATTCATCAACAGGTTGTATTCTACTTCTTACCACTAAAAGGTTTTGTGTGTACGCGAGAGAATAATGTGTACAAAATCTATATTTTCTGTACATTCTATTTTTGGTTATGAATAAACAAGAAACTACTATGTTGATAGTCAATAGCTAGTGCAATATGGTTACATACAAATGTTCATTTGGAGTGTGACATGTGTGTCACAATGATGTGTAGCCGATTGTGTGGACTAAGTCTTAGAGCATGCGCAAAGCGATGTGAACGCCGTGAGTTCAATACATGTCCCTCCATGGTGCTGCTAGCAGTACGCATATCATGGCTGAAAGTTATGATATGGAAGCGAAACAAATTCACTTCTACACATATCTAAACTTTCTAAACTGACGTGTGCCCACGGCCAAAGCGGACGATCAGCCAATGAGTGAAAAAAAGACATGTGACGTCAAGTTAAGGCACCATGAAATGCACGCAAACACCCCTCCCACTGAATGAACATTGGCCTCCAGCGCTGTGCACGCACCGCCCCATCGACACACGCGCATGACACACTGCACTGATCGTAACAATAAGCTAAGGGCACAGCCAATACTGTTTCACGCGCGCACGTCGGTTGGGGGGGGGGGCTTGCATCGGTAACCTTTTTAAGGACGCCTTGGGACATGACCACATTCCCACGTCACATGTGGGCGACACATTGTTTTTATATGTTCAATGCTAAACAATGAGGTGTGTGTGTTACACTTAGTGTAACATTTAGAAAAGATGGTTTAAAATCGTTAATAATGAATGGTTTAGGACTCCGTCACCAATGTGTACTCATGGTTCGTCATGTAGTCTATTGTTATAGGAAATAATCTATTTGTGAACACTCCATGTAAGGCTGTCTGCAATGTTACGCTGTATCCACTCATTTGGCTAACAAATTGTGTATATTATGCAGATTATGTTATAATATTTTTGACATATATAATTTGAGTAAAGGCATAACGAAATTTGTATTTACCATTATTGTAGAAGTCAAAACTGATTTGCCTGCAATAAGTCGCTCCAGGAAGGCCCAACAGTATCATCCATGGTTGAGCCAACTGTTGAATCTTGATTCAGACACATCTCCGTGAGGCCGTCATATGGATCTGCAGTGGCTTCTTGATACAAGACGTCCGGAGGTACGTACAGTTGTAGGTTGTTTTCACCTCCACATTCGTATTGGCCATATAAGTTTGGAGACATATCATAGTAGTTATGTCCATCTTGCATCTCCTCTTGATGAATGGACGGAGCAGGTATATCAGCAGACGCGACAGTCTGTGAGGCTTCAATGTAACTGGTATTAGGCAAAAATATGCTATTTAACAGAAGATATGTTCCATGGTAAGTTTAAATGATGAAGCAACATTCCAGCAGCCATATCGTTGACCTTGACGACGAGGGACACGCTCAAAACATTAATTTGTGGATAAAGTGAAACGTACAGAAGTTTAAACATTTCCTTGATTGGCTGTTTCTTTGTAGTATGGATATTTGTTTTTGATCAAGGCATAGATTTCCCTCACGGTAGCTTTTTTCTCTGGCGTTGTCACACTTGCCTCTGATCCGCGCGGAGACCGACTCAGGGAAGCACCACGGGGCAGAGTCATGCGCCCACGCACTGCCAGGGCAGTGCAGGCGCAGCGGCGTGATGGCGGAGCTCCGCGAGACGCATCGCGCATGCGCACAAGTTGCTCGGCAACCAGGAAGCAGGAGAACGTGAGGGAGCTGCTGGAGCCTCCCACAGGCGGAGACTTGCTGAGTAAACCGCATGACGTCATCATGTCGCGACGCGCATCGCGCACGCGCGCGGGTTGCCCGGCAACCAGACCTAGCATCAGGAAAGCCTAATTGCAAGCTGTTTTTGATCAGTGTCTCTCTGACACCATTGGTGGACCAGTACACACCCCTGCAAGGTAATTGGATCCTTCCCACATATATACCTGCTTCTGCCTGTCCTTCATTGCTGAGCATAAACTCCTGTTTATGCATTGTGCTCACCGCTGCTGTCTAGTTTTGTCTTGAACTTTGTCTGACCTGTTTGACCCTGCCTGTTACTTGGATTTCTACACTCTCCAGCACTTTGACCCCGGCTTCGTTACTCGACTACTCTACCTTCTATTACCCAGGACCTTGGCTACGAAACTCTACCTACCCGGACTCTCCAACCCTGGAACACAGCAAGTACCCTGACTACCCTGACCTCTCCAACCCTACGACGCGGTACGACTAGGACTACGCATTCCGGACAGGACTGCGTGGTTGTGGGTCGGTGCCTATCAATCCCCACCTCAGCCCCGCGGTCTTCCGTCCTGTTTGTGGTGAGCGCAGCGTGACAGGCGTTGACTCGATTGCTTCGTAAATCATAAATTTGTATGATTTACGTGGATTGCTGTGCAATGTGGAAGCTACTGCCATTTCTTCTGTCTTCCAGTGTACAGTATCTACATTGAACGCAAAAGGATGTCTGATGAATGTGTGAATAGTTACTGTACATGTTATCTTTGCGTTTTTTTCCAAGGTTATAATACAACCGAACATTTATACGCCTAGTTTTTCTCCCACATGAAATTTGTTACAATAATTGGCTGAGAATCTTTGTCTAAAATACCCTCTTTTCACAGGAATCGAAACTGTACTTTCTGCTTAGGCAATCAAAATGTGAAAAACATGTTTACTCTTTTAATTACAATAACAATGTGTGTGAAATCATAAACAGTGCTATGATGAACAGATTTCTACATACACCTCTATCTTTCTCTCTCTTTCTCTCTCTTTCTCTCTCTTTCTCTCGCTAGATATATACACAGTGTATGTAAGTGACTATATATATCTATATCTATCTATATATATATATATATATATATATATATATATATATACACACACACTGTATGTAAGTGTGTGTGTGTGTGTATATATATATATACTGTATATATATATATATATATATATATATATACAAATATATATATATACAAATATAGCTGTATGCTCATCTGCATGTCTTAGGCAGGTCTGCAACCCCGCCTTTCCCCATTATCACCCAGCATACAGCACTTCCACTGCAGCAAGGGATTCTGGGAAATGACATGCAAATGAGCACACAGTGTCACTTTTTGCCTCAATAACCATTTTTAACATGGTTCCCTATAGGCTTAAGCTTGCTGCATGGTCACAGCTTTGAGCACAGCCAGGGTTAAGGTGCATACCCAGAAAACCACTCACAGACAGCTGTTTCGACCTTGATGGGTCTGATCAGTGTGGGGTTGATTTTAACTGGGAATGCAAGAGAGGCTATGGGATAGGCTATACCATAATACTGAGTGCACTGTGTGCTCATTTGCATGTAATTTCCCAGAATCCCTTGCTGCAGTGGAAGTGCTGTATGCTGGGTGATAATGGGGAAAGGCGGGGTTGCAGACCTGCCTAAGACATGCAGATGAGCATACAGCTATATTTGCATATTTGCTTTCCTGTGGAGGGTTTTTGTCACTTTTTTTACTCACCATAACTTAACTCAGTATTATGGTATAGCCTATCCCATAGCTTCTCTTGCATTCCTGGGAGCAGCAGCAACAGGAGGATCCCCCGCCTGGAACCCTGGATGAAGCAGACGGTGGTGATGCAGCTGAGGGAAGTCGACGGACAGCGCCCTCTATTGGACGCTGAGACCTTTGCCAAGAAGCTGGTGAGCAAAGCAGGCTTTACTCCAGACGAGATCCTGAGCATCCAGGACCTCAGGGGTGGCCTGTTTTTCATCACCTTTGCCACGGCGGGAGCCTGCAGGAGGTACTGGGAGGCTTTCCAGACCCTGAAACAGGAGGTCCCCTTCTCAGAGTTCGACGTGAACTGCCCTATCCAGAGGGACGAGAAGAGGATCACTGTGACGGTGAGGAACCCCCATATCCCTGGAAAGGATATTGCTACCTTTCTGCGGTGCTCTTGCACCGTGGTGAAGGAGGCGAGCAGGATCAAGGACAAGTTGGGGTACTGGGTGGGAAAGTGGAGCATGGTAGTTCGCTTGTGGCCAAATCCAGAAGCGGCAGATCGGCTGCACCACCTCCCTCCCAGTTTTTCATTTGCGGGCAGCTCAGGGAGGATCTTTTACCCTGACCAGCCCCAGACCTGCGGTAATTGCGGGAACCTGGGGCATCAGTGGAAACAGTGCACCCTGAAAGCCTGCAGAAACTGCAAGAACACCGGACACGAAACAAAGGATTGTCCCCGCCAGAAAACCTGCGACCTGTGCGGAGAGACAACCCACATGTTCCGGGACTGCCAGCTGAGGGTCAGGAGCTACGCAGAGGCCGCGGCGAAAGGCGCGACACCGGGCGTGCCCCTGACAGCAACCCAGAAGGCAGCCAAGAAGCCCCCTGCAAACCAACCCGTAAAGGCACAAGGGGGTAAGTATCAGAAGGAGCAAAGGGAAATGGAGGCCACCCAAGCAGCGCCCGCTGCGGCTCCTGAACCCGCTGCCCCTTCAGTAGCAGCCCCCACCCCACCCCTTCCCACCCTCACCCCTGCAGCAACACTCCCTCCCACACCCACTGCTGCTGCAACCCCCACCCTCCCCCCTACCCCAACCCTCCCCGCCCACCCACCACCTCTTGCCCCCTCCTCCCAACCCTCCACTGCAGCCCCCCCCACCCTCCATGAGGCTGCAGCCCCTCCCGCTGTAACACCTCTCCCCAGCCCCGAGGCTGTTGCACCCCCTCCCTCTTCCTCCCTTGCTACAGATACCGCCCCCATAGCCCAGACTGGAACGGAGAAGCAGGGAATAAAGAGGAGAGCCCCTGAGACGGATAGCCCGCACCAGGGGCTGGAGCAGAAGAGAGCCCAAATGCAAATCGGCGACTCACCCACTTCCAGCGACGCTGACAGTGACCTTGAAAGTGACCTGTAAGGAGGAGGAGGAAGCAGAGATGCAGGAGGCAGCCATTGCAGAGGAGCAGGTGGCCATTTTAGAACAGCCACCTAGCGAGACACAGGTGACCGTGGAAGAGCTCATAAGAGAGGGGCGAGAGGCAGCAGAGACCCTCCTCCTCCAGGACAACCTTGGGCAAACCATGGATCGGCTAGTCCAGCTGTGCGAGGAGATCAACAAGACCACCCACGCCAGCGAGGATGGTAACTAGTATCATTGCATGTCTGTCTAACCCTTTATCCCCAAACTAATGGCGTCTTTTAACATTTTCTCTATTAACGTAAGGAGCATAGGAGAGCGGAGGAGACGTGCCAGAGTACTAATATTCCTTTCTTTACAGAAATGTGATGTGTATATGCTACAGGAATGTGCTTACCTTTTTCTCGATCCTACAGGCACCTGAGCGGGCAGTGGTCTCACGGCCCCTCCTACTGGTCTGGGGGCAATGGGTGCAGGAACGCGGGTGTAGCCATTTTGATCCGAGGGGGATGTTTCACTGTTGATTCTGTCCATGAACTCGTCTGCGGCAGACTACTGGTCGTAGACGGTTCGTGGGCAGGGGAGCCGATTAGGCTCATCAATGTGTACGCCGACCCCCGGAGAAATGAGCGGTTGGAACTTTTCCAGCACCTTCGCCCTTGGCTCGCAACCTCCAGGGCAGTGGTGATGGGTGGGGATTTCAACTGCATGATTGAGGTGGGGGGGCGCGTGCCCCCCAGCAAATCATCAAAGATAGATGTGACGTCCAGGCTACTCACGGCGATGATTGGGGAGGCATCCCTGAAGGACGCAGTGGGATCTATGGAGCAGGTGCCGCAAACTACTCTTGGTGCCACCCAAATGGTTCCGTGCGTTCTCGGATTTACTTCCTGTTCACCACCAAGCAGGTACAGCACAGACAGCACTCCATGGTCGCAGTACATTTCTCTGACCACAAAGCCATTCATCTCCAGGGGCGCCTGGGAGGAGGTTTCCCCCAGGGCCAGGATCCTGGAAGCTGAACTGCGCACTGCTAGAAAGGGAGGAGATCATGGAGGAGCTGAGAACAGCATACACAGCATGGAAAGAAGAAAAGGCCTGTTTCCCCAGCACTGCAGAGTGGTGGGAATTCACGAAGATAAGGATCCGCTGCTTCCTGCAGGCAAAGGGCACCTGCCTGGTGTGTGTGAGGAAGGGGGAGTTCGAGGGCCTGCAGCGTAAGCTGCAGTCCCTGCATGACCTCAAACGCTGCGGATGGAACGTGGATGACGACCTGGAGGAAACCAAGGAGAGCCTGCAAAAGCACTTTGAGGAGGAATCCAGACGAATCATCTTCCGTTCCAAGGTGGAGAACCTTGAGAGGGTGGAGAAATGCAATGCCTTCTTCTTCAAGAAACTCCACTCTGCCCACACGCCCCTGAGGGAGCTGCGAGACAAAGATGCCAACGTGCAGCAGGGGAAGGAGGAAGTCATGGGAGTCGTGAAAGATTTCTATGAAGACCTCTACTCCCCAAAAGCATCAGACCGAGATCAGGCTGACAAATTCCTGTCAGGGATTACAAACACCATCGACCTGGCAGGAAAAGCAGCCATGAACGCCCCCCTGACGCTGGAGGAGCTCCACGCTGCAACCAAATCCTTTAAGACGGGTAGGACGCCGGGCGGAGATGGTATCCCAGCTGAGTTATACACGAAGCTGTGGGACCTGATCGGCCCGGACCTGCTCAAGCTCTACAGGGAAATGGAAGCAGAAGGTAGGATGCCCCCAACACTGAGGAAAGGAATGCTGACGCTCTTGTACAAACGGAAGGGGGAGAGGTGCGACCTCAAGAACTGGCGTCCCATCTCGCTCCTGAACGCGGACTACAAGATCCTAGCAAAAGTGATTTCATGGGCAGGGTGCTGCGTGAGTATGGGATGGGGTAGATGATCTGTTCTTATGTTAACCTGATGTACCTTGACATTTGCAGTGTGGCGATCGTGAACGGATGGAAGACTAATCCCTTCCCTGTCCTCTCAGGGGTTAGGCAGGGCTGCCCTCTTTCACCTCTCCTTTTTGTCTGTTGTATAGAGCTCTTCGCCCAGTGCATCAGACGAGACGCAGAGATCAGAGGGATCATCGTGCCAGGACCCCAGAGATGCGAAGTGAAGTGCTCGCTCTACATGGATGACGTCACCATCTTCTGCGCAGATAGCCGGTCGGTGAAGGCGCTGGTCTAGACGTGCGAGGATTTCGGGTAAGCTTCAGGAGCAAAAGTCAACTGCGGGAAGTCAGAGACCAAGCTATTTGGGCTTTGGAACCTGACTGCCGACCCCCTCCCCTTCCCCATCAGAGCAGGCCTCATTCAAATCCTTGGAGTCTGGTTTGGTGTGGGGAGCGAGGGCGCTGCCCTGAAGAGCTGGAATGAGAGGCTGAACAAGGTGAAGCAGAAGATCGGATTGTGGCGCCTCAGACCCCTCACCATTGAGGGGAAAAAGCTGGTACTGCTGAACGAGATCCTTCCTGTCCTGCAGTACGTGGCCCAGGCATACCCGCCTTCGACCAGAACCTGCCAGGAGATCTCCATGGCAGTGTTCCGCTTTGTCTGGGGGGCCAAGTTTGAGAGGGGAAAGCGCGAGGTGATGTACAAGGAGCCGCACAAGGGGGGTAGAGGAATCCCCGACATCCCCACTATGCTGCGCGCCTTCTTTGTAAGCAACTGTGTGCGGATCACCCTGAGAGACTGCGACAAAGACTCCTCTGGCTACTCCATGTCCCGCCTCCTACTCCTGCCGCTCTGGAGAGCACTGGGGTGGGACAAGTGGGACAGCTCCATCCCTTACAGCTGGCGCACGCCCTGGTTCTACAAGGACGTGAAGAAGTTCGTGAGGCAGAACAATCTGGAGGGAGTAAAACCAGACCTGTGGAAGCCCAAGGTCATCTACAAAATTATCAGGGCTAAAGACATCAAGGAATCGGTCCCAGGTCTCCACCCCAACACCTTTGGAACGGTGTGGAGGAATGTGGCATCGAAAAGACTAATGAACAAACACAAAGACATTGCTTGGCAGGCCATACACGGGGGACTCCCTGTGAATGCGGACAAGTACCAGAGCAAACTCAGCCTCGTGAGGCACTGCCCCAGGTGCAACCCAGTGGAGGAAAGCATCATACACCTCTTCTGGAACTGCCCCTTTGCGCAGGCCTTGCTGCGCGCTCTTGACACTGACTTAAAGGATTGTATACCGAGGAAGTGCGTCACGTACTACTCGGTGTTCCACGGACTTTTCACAGGAACACACACAGAGGACGCAATCGAAGCCGGTTGGCGTCTAATGTGCTGTTTCAAAGACGTTTTACTATTCGCCAGGGAACGTTTGACCAGGGGGAAGAGGAGGATGTCGGTACAGGACTGTCACAGGCTGCTCCACAGCCTGCTCAAGGACTATTCCATCTTTGACGGTCCAGAGGAGGAGGACTAAACACCCCCCTCCCCACCCCCCTTTACTCCCCCGCCCCAAAAGTTTTTCTGTGCAATAAAGTTAGAGATAATGTTTGTATGATATGTCATGTCTGTGGTGCGGTGCATATGTATAAATGCACTGCACCGCCGTGTTTGTCACAGTTTATTTTTCCTTTTGGGGAAACCATTAAAAAAAATGTATGTGAGTTATGTGGGATATGCACTGCGCCGTTGTTTACGTCGCGGTTTTTTTTCCGTTTCGAAAATGATTTATGTACTGTTATAATCTTGTTGTAAAGATTCGCTGCATAATAAAAGAATTTTCAAAAAAAAAAGCTGTCTGTGGGTGGTTTTCTGGGTATGCACCTTAACCCTGGCTGTGCTCAAAGCTGTGACCATGCAGCAAGCTTAAGCCTATAGGGAACCATGTTAAAAATGGTTATTGAGGCAAAAAGTGACACTGTGTGCTCATTTGCATGTCATTTCCCAGAATCCCTTGCTGCAGTGGAAGTGCTGTATGCTGGGTGATAATGGGGAAAGGCGGGGTTGCAGACCTGCCTAAGACATGCAGATGAGCATACAGCTATATTTGCATATTTGCTTTCCTGTGGAGGGTTTTTGTCACTTTTTTTACTCACCATAACTTAACTCAGTATTATATATTTTTTTACTCACCATAACTTAACTCAGTATATATATACTGCTAAATTCAAGGCCTTGATGTGTGCAAACAGGCCTTTTTATAATTATATTCACAGTTCATCAAAGTTTATAACATTACAGGGTCAGTATGCTTGGGGGGTCTAATTGAGTCAGCTGTGTAGAAGTTGTATTTAACACCAAACAAGGCCTCTTTGCAGCCATTAAGGCCTGTAATGTTGTTCCTGATTGTATATATTATATATAGAGTGCAAAACTAAAGGCATTGATGGGTGTAAGCAGGCCTTGTTGTAATCATATTCAAAGTTCAATACAGCTGACTGAATTAGGGGCTCACTCATACTGATACAATAATTGTAGCAAGTGTCCTTACATTTCTATATCATTAACACAAGGCCTGTTTGCAGACAACACTGGCAGAGATATATATATCTATATATCTATATATCAGTAAATATATATACACACACACACACAGAAAATAGGCAATGTGTATGTGTTTGTGTGTATACATTTATAGAGATACAGAGATAGACTACAGATATATTCATATACACTTACAGATCTGTTATTGTAACCAAAAATCATACATGATCACATGCCAACATGATGAACTATGAATGAAGATTAAGGTAAGTAATGTCTTACAGTGTTAAGACACAAGAAAACATAACATTAAAATGTAGGCTATGTTATATGGGTAATTATATTAATTTGTATGTAAATAATATTAGCATGAAATAACAATGTAAATTACTATAATAAACCTGAAACATCTCATACTGAACAAGAGCTAAGTGAAAGTCATCTCCATTTACATGAAAAGTGTGTCATAATGGATTAACATTAAACAACTGATGATTAATAGTTATTCATATGTTCTAAAATATGCCTTCACTCATTCAGTGAATGAGCATTTATAAACATGCATGTGTACAAGGACATACTTGAATGTTTGCAAGCATCTGTACATGATCATACATAAACTATGCATGAAAGAGTCGGTAGTAAACAACACCACTACACAAAATAATTTAGTGAATTTGCTTATTTATTTTTGTTTATCCTTTTGAGAGCGAGTCACAGGCCTGCTTGTTGGCTGTTGTGTTCGCCTTTTCCCTGTGCCAAGTACTCTCGTCTTAACTGTAGCACTTTTAGTGGCCTGTGGCAGTTCTGGGGCACTGGGTGTAGGCTGTGGCTCTTCAGGGGCACTGAGTGTGGGCTGTGGCACTTCAGGGACACTGGGTGTGGGCTGTGGCACTTCAGGGGCACTGGGTGTGGGCTGTGGCAGTTGTGAAACACGAGATACATTGCAACAGTGGTGGTGGAGCACTTTCTTGTGTTTGTGTTTTTGTCTTCTTCCAAAAGCTGGTGATTAGTAATTGTTGACCAAACTTTCTTTTGCGTGTCTCATTTGTAGGTGTCGGTTCAATATTTTGAACAGATAATGTAAGCGGTTGGATGTTGACAGGGACCTGCACAGAACTTGCACCAACTGTACCGGTAACAACCTGAAGTGGGGAATGAAGAAGTGATGACTATGGAGAAAAATTAGCAGCATGTAAAGAGCCATCCTCTGATGGGGTAAAGTGGAATTGTTGTTCTCTTGCTGTACTCCGAAACTGACTGGCTTGGCTTACATTCAGAACTAGTGCTTTGTAATGTCCTGTTTAGATTTTGGATTTCTTTAGGAACTTGGATGATGACATTTTTTATTTGTGACATTTCTGATATTGTCCTTTTATGCATCCTTTCATGCAGTGACATCATCCTTTCATGCATTGACATCATTTCTGAATGGCGACGATTTTCTTCTGCAATAGCTGAGAATGTGTCACGTTCATGAGGACTTGAAGGCTGTATTAATCCAGGAGTGTCAACAACTTCATGGTCACTTGAGTGAATTTGTCCTTCAGCGGAAACATCTGGTTCTACAAATAAATAAAGACATTATGAACTGACATGGAAGTTTCACATTTTTTTAGCCTATAATGATAGTTGTTCTCATAGTGGAACACATAACATGTTTCCATAATGTATTATTTGTGTCCAATTAAAAGATGATGCTTGAAGCAACAATGACGTTTCGCCTCAGTGTGAAAGAAGAATGAATTAACGTTTGTTGTAACATCACAACTCGTAGCCGATACTTGAAAACACACACAATACATGTTGTGTCATGAAACACTACATCTCCTGTGTCAATAACGGATCTGAAGTTCATTACATGTGAAAGGCATTTATTTGGCATGGCAAATGAAATGCTTACAATGTACACATTATATATGGCCTGCACCTCATACACCCCCCTTCCATTCTTGATAATGACATTGATGAGGCAGGTGACGAGACGTGTTCTGTGTGACGTGACACAGGAGCTGCCGGACCAACTATATAGAAGAATAACATCAGAATTTCATTGTCATGTGTACATAATTAACATTAAGTATCTGTAGTGGGAGTACTTATGACTAAATATCAGTATCACGTTACGAAATCACAATGATATGGTTAGTGCAATCTGTATATTATCCATCTTAACACAAATGTACATGTGAAACTAATCGTCCAATTTCTTTTAAACACCATACAACATTCATACAATGTTAATGCAGATATGTATAAAGGAATGCGTTATAAAATTAACTGGTCTGTTGTACATACACTGCATATGTTGGGTATTAATATAGCTACAATAATGTACATCACTGCCATGAAAGCAAAGTTGACTCTGCTTATAATTCAGCACCTAATTGTGGAAATGTGTATGAATGTTTTTAGAGATCTGTCAGAACATTTAAGAGAAGCAGGTGTAGCACTCAATGTGGCTGACACTCAGCAACACATGCAGTGTGTCGCTCACAGATGGTACTGGTGTGAGAAGGTGGCGTATCTATAACGTTACAATAATTTATAACTGAAAGAATGAGTAACGTACGTTTTAATATATCGTGGAATGGTGGTTGAAAGTAGTAAGATAATTACCATTTCAAATGAATGTGATGAACTTCTGTTCACCTTGTCAGCTTCTAACAACTGTAAGCCCTCCCCCAACACTTGACACCACCATGACCCCTGAGCTGCTTCTACCACCTGTAAGCCCTCCCACAAGACTTCACCCTACCATGACCCTGTGAGCTGGCTCTCTACCCAACACCACCCCCTCTGTTCACCTCTATGCTGTGATTACACACATCGGCACTGATATAACCAGGATCAGTGCTGATGTAGGGGACACTGCGATGATCAGCTAGACCGGCTCCCCATGTCATTACTCTGTGCACGCTATTGCTCCAACCTGTAGAGAGGGGGGACGGGGTGTGTTGGGGCTTTGACCCACTTCAATATTAACCTCCTGTATACCCTACTCCAGCACACTCGTTTGTTGGCAAATGCAGCGATCCATGACCTGCTGAGTAGCTTCTCAAGCTGTTAATGTCCACACATTAACCCTTACAGTTAGCGCAAGCATCATACTTACCAACGCATCACTGTGGAGGTTGCTCTGACATCAGCTTCCACCTCCTGCGCATGATAAGACCCTGGTGGAATTAACCATAAGCGCATAGTGCTTGTGTGTGGCAGCTAAGTTTACACTGTGCTACAACAGTAAGGGGCACTGAACCAACAACAGCAGAGCAGCAGACATCACCAACAACCTACCACAACATTGTAGGAGTACCTATCTGGCCTCAAATCACCTCCTAGGTGTTTTGGTGATTTCCTATAGTTGCTCTAGTTCAGCTATACCTAACAACAGTAATCACTGCTTGCCTAATAGCCTGCACCTTAGAAAATAGGCAACACATATCCCTTATAGAGATGTAGCTCATACTATGAAGGTGAATTTGTACACAAAACAGAGCAATCTCTATCTGGGGGGGGGGGGAGGTACTTATAGGTCTTACCTAGCATAGTATATGCCACAGTATCATGAGTGTATCCCTCTAGAGCGCAATCTACACCTAGACGCACTCCAATAGAGACAGTCCTTTCGGTGGGCTTTCTTTGGCTCCTCTCCTACATTTTAGGTCGCTATAATTTATAGCATTTGATCTCTAGTACCTATCAGGGATCACACTATATCTACCCACCTATACCAGGGTGGGTTACCAAAGGATACAGTCACGTGCTGTTCTACATAGTATTTAATTACGTTTTAACACCCTATTTTTTATTCAGAGTTATTAATAAAGTATTTTCAATTTATCACTATACAATTGTTGTGTACAAGTGCTACAAGACTGGGTTCTTTTTCTCCAATCGATATTATGCGGTAATGTATACAGATATATATGTAGGTATGCTTATATTTTGAACAAAGAATACGTTTCAGCGGAAATATAGATAACAACTGTAACATACGATACGCGTAGTACAGTAACATTTGTCACCTGCTGGAAATTGAGATGAATAAATTCCGATATCTCTGTCCCCTGGCAAACCTTCTACGACGACAGGAAGACATTTTTCACGCATCTGCTCCTCCAATGGAGTTAACATTAGAGCTTGTGCTGGCGGCCACCTTCAGTGGCAGAAGCATGCATCCGTTGTGCTTGGATTTTTTTTTTAAATTCGCCTTGATATCATCAAATCTCTTCCGACAATTCGTGCGGTCCCTGACATGATTCCCACACGCAGACACAGACAATGTTATTTGCTCCCACATTTCTTTTCTGGAGGCTGAACTTGTCCGTCCTTGAAAGACATAAAAAATATATGACCTTACTAATTAATAGAAAAATTAACATTTTACAAAACTGCTATCTGTTCAAAGAGATACATAACATGCTGGTTTAGGTTGAATATGTGTACCACATGAGCATTTACATGGAAACATACAAATCTAAGGAAGCTTGCATGAATATTCTATGAACAATGGCAATTTTTTTGGACTGATTGCTATGGTCGTTATAAAGCATGAAGGATTATGT
The DNA here is from genome assembly GCF_040206685.1 of Ascaphus truei. Taxonomy (NCBI): domain Eukaryota; kingdom Metazoa; phylum Chordata; class Amphibia; order Anura; family Ascaphidae; genus Ascaphus; species Ascaphus truei. Next base: position 263,262,689 of record NC_134487.1, on the reverse strand, counting down.
GTGTAACAATTAACTTTAATTGATAGATATTAGAGATTAATAGTTTGATATTAACACATGTCACATGAGATAGGATAAAATGTATTTGAACAATCAATGCAAAGATTGACTTACCTACTAAAGGCCCATACAGAGAGTTATAGTGCTCCAAAATCCCTGTGACAAGAACTCTGTTTTCCTCATTATTGAAATGAGGATTACATGGCCACTCCACACGTTTCTTCCGACCACGTCCAGCCACAGAGCTTGGCTGCTGCTGACTGGACTCTCCTTCTTCCAATGGAAAAGACTCCAAAAGTGGCCCACCACCAACCACCCCACCACCAGAAACCCCAGCACAACCAGCAACAGACACCCCAGCAGCACCAACAACAGACACCCCAGCAGCACCAGCAACAGACACCCCAGCAGCACCAGCAACACAGCCACCACCGGCACTCGCACTCACAGCAATACCACTCGCACTCCCAGCAACAGCAGTCGCACTCGCAGCAACAGCACTCCACTCAATCCAACGTTCACTCAGATGCATACTCACACGACTACCAGTACCACTCACACCAGCATCACTCCTCACAGGCCTTTCGGCCATACCTATAGCACTCACAAAGTACATGAAAATAAATTTAAACACAATCGCACTGAACACTTACAAACTGAAAACAACACAAAGATGTTAACAAAACAACACAGGACAAACCTATCACAATACACAGCAACTCTCTCTGTCAATATGAAATATGCAAATCGCCCAGCTCTGTGTGTTTCTCTCTCTCTCCCAACAACACAGAAAAGGAATAAAAATACACGCTGCCTTTAAATGGGCCGCTCAATCAAAAACATGCTTGCTTCGGCAGATTCAGAAAGAAGTTTCATTGGCGAACCTAACACGACCTCGCCATGCACGCCGATACACCTGTGTCTGATTGGAAAATCATCGCCCAGTGGGAACAAATGTTTTCGGCTTCATTCGGAAGGGATTCCTGCACTTATTACATACGGCGAGGGAAAATCGGCAAAATCATGCGGATAAGGAACACTTGCCGAGAGCACTTTTTCGGCGCTTACTGCATGAGGCCCATAGTCGGGAGGAATGCTCCTGGGTACCCTGTCAGCACATTCATGCTCCAGCTCTTCTCAAGCAATTCCGTCGGAAATCTCCTCATAAACCTTGGGAGGATCGTCCAGAGTCCGATCCTCAAGGGGGGGGTAACTATAACGCACCTCTCTGCAGGTCCCCGTCACCACAGTCCCCACGGCGGCTGTCCACCCTGACTCCCCGCTCCCTCTGTCTCTCACCTGTTCCTCCTTGCCGAGCCGTTCATCCGCGGCGCACGCCGCACACTCGCACACGCAGCCGGGGCGAGCACACGGTACCCTTACAGAGGGCGGGCGCACCCAATCATCTTATCAGCCCTCACGCACTGCTGGCTCCGCCCCCCAGTGGCTGCGAGCCATTACCTTGCAACACACCCCTGTCTCCTTCCCTGCTTACCGGGACCTATCCCTGCAATCACACAGACAGGCCTCCGCTCCACCCCTTGCTTCCATTGGTCCTCCTTCCTTTATAACCCCTGCCTGGCCTCTGATTCCTTGCTCTGCATAGCTTCTCTGTGACTCCTGTGTGCAGTGTCTATGCCAAGCTCTGTTATGTGTTTCAGTTCTTGTCCACGTCTCTGCCCCCATTTTGGATACCTTTGGATTGATCTCGGCTTGTTTGACTACGTGTACTGAACCTCGCTACCCCTGGACTCTGCTTTGGACCTCACTATGCTGCTTTCTCCTGCCCCTGACCCACGGCTCTTGGATCTGGATCTCCGTAGCTCTGGCACCCCAGACTCAGCAAGTATCTCGTTAACCCTTTTTCTACCAGGCCCGCAACGCACCTTACCCCATTCCGGGCATGCCCTCACTCACTGCTGTGGGTGCGTGTTATACCCTTACCCACCTCAGTACTGGGGACTGGCCAGGTCTGCGGGCATACAGGCGTTACACCTTTCACAACAGGCTTTTTTTGCATTACTATTTACCTCCGTAGGGACAGCACAGATAAGCCTACAGGGATCCCTGTCCTGCTCCCATTGCTACCCCCATGCTTCCCCCTGTGTGTAGAGGTATGTTATTGAGGGAGTGTGTTCTGCGGGAGGTATTTACTGTGTATTTCTAAGCATGTTGTATTTGTGCCTTGCATTGCTTAAAGACACAGTGCTTGTACACCGTGTGGCGATGAGTGGGTTAATCTGGCCATTAATAAAAGCATTATACCTGGCTGATTAACCCTAAATCGCACTGGAACTGAAGGGGTTAACTGTAGGTGCACCACACTGAACTATTTCCCCAACACCATTGTATTGTATTGTATTGTATGTCTTTATTTATATAGCGCCATTAATGTACATAGCGCTTCACAGCAGTAATACATGTGGTAATCCAATAAATAACAGATAATATAAATAACAGATCATGGGAATAAGTGCTTTAGACATTAAGGAAGAGGAGTCCCTGCTCCGAGGAGCTTACAGTCTAATTGGTAGGTAGGGAGAACGTACAGAGACAGTAGGAGGGAGTTCTGGTAAGTGCATCTGCAGGGGGCCAAGCTTTATGTGCCATGTGTTCAGAATAGCCACAGTCCTATTCATATGCTTCTTTAAGCAAGTGTGTCTTAAGGTGGGTCTTAAAGGTGGATAGAGAGGGTGCTAGTCGGGTACTGAGGGGAAGGGCATTCCAGAGGTGAGGGGCAGTCAATGAGAAAGGTTTAAGGCGGGAGAGGGCTTTAGATACAAAGGGGGTAGAAAGAAGACATCCTTGAGAAGAACGCAAGAGTCTGGATGGTGCATAACGAGAAATTAGGGCTGAGATGTAAGGAGGGGCAGAAGAGTGTAAAGCTTTAAAAGTGAGGAGAAGAATGGAGTGTGAGATGCGAGATTTGATCGGAAGCCAGGAGAGGGATTTCATGAGGGGAGATGCTGAGACAGATCTAGGAATGAGTAGAGTGATTCTGGCAGCAGCGTTAAGGATAGATTGTAGGGGAGACAGGTGAGAGGCAGGAAGGCCGGACAGCAGGAGGTTACAGTAATCAAGACGGGAGAGAATGAGGGCCTGAGTCAGAGTTTTAGCAGTCGAGCAACAGAGGAAAGGGCGTATCTTTGTTATATTGCGGAGGAAAAAGCGACAAGTTTTAGAAATGTTTTGAATGTGAGGGGCAAATGTGAGAGAGGAGTCGAGTGTGACCCCAAGGCAGCGTGCTTGGGCTACTGGGTGAATGATCGTAGTTCCAACAGTAATGTGGAAGGAGGTAGTAGGGCCAGGTTTGGGAGGAAGTATGAGGAGCTCTGTTTTAGCCATTTTGAGTTTAAGGCGGCGGAGGGCCATCCAGGATGATATAGCAGAGAGACATTCAGAAACTTTGGTTTGTACAGCAGGTGTAAGGTCGGGTGTTGAGAAATATATTTGTGTGTCGTCAGCATAGAGGTGATAATTAAACCCAAAATATGTTATTAGGTCACCTAGAGAGAGTGTATACAGAGAAAAGAGAAGAGGTCCCAGGACAGAGCCCTGGGGTACCCCCACAGAGAGATCAATAGAGGAGGAGGAGGTATTAGCAGAAGAGACACTGAAAGTACGATGGGAGAGGTAGGATGAGATCCAGGATAGAGCTTTGTTCCGAATGCCAAGAGTATGGAGAATGTGAAGGAGAAGAGGGTGGTCCACGGTGTCAAATGCTGCAGAGAGGTCGAGTAATATGAGCAGAGTGTAATGACCTCTGTCTTTGGCAGCATGGAGGTCGTCAGTTATTTTAGTGAGGGCTGTTTCCGTGGAGTGAGCAGTACGGAAGCCAGATTGTAGAGGGTCTAGGAGAGAATAGGTGTTGAGAAAATGGAGCAAGCGAGCGAATACAAGACGTTCAAGGAGTTTAGAGGCAAAAGGCAGGAGGGAGACAGGCCGATAGTTAGAAAGACAGGTAGGGTCAAGCTTGCTGTTTTTGAGTAATGGTATGACTGTTGCATGTTTGAAGGAGGATGGAAAGGTTCCAGAGCAGAGGGAGGAGTTAAAAATGTGCGTGAGCGTAGGGATTATAGTAGGAGCAAAAGGTTTTAGGAGATGGGAGGGAATGGGGTCAAGAGGGCAAGTGGTAGAGGGAGAAGAGGCGATCAACAGCGACACATCCTCCTCTGAGACAGTGGAAAAAGAGTCAAGGAAGGCAGGAGGAGAGTTAGGAAGAGGTGTAGGATGGGAGGAAGAAACAGAGGGGATGTTCTGACGTATGGATTCCACCTTTTCCTTAAAATAGTCAGCAAAGTCCTGAGCGGAGATGGAGGAAGGAGAGGCAGCGGAGGGTGGTTTGAGTAGAGTATCAAAGACAGAGAACAGTCGGCGTGGGTTAGACTTGTGCATGTTGATTAGTGAAGAAAAGTAGGCTTGTTTAGCTTGCGAGAGGGCAGAGTTGAAACAGGATAGCATAAATTTGTAGTGAAGGAAGTCTGCGAGAATATGAGATTTCCTCCAGAGGCGTTCAGAGGAACGAGTGGAGGAACGCAGCATGCGTGTGTGGGAGTTTAGCCAGGGTCTGGGGTTAGAAGGGCGAGGACGGCAGAGAGAAAGTGGGGCATGAAGATCAAGAGAGGAAGATAAGGCAGAGTTGTAGTTCCTGACCAGTTTGTCAGGGTCTGTAGCAGATCTGAGAGAGGAGAGGGAGGAGCTTAAAGTTGACTCAAAGTCAGGTAAGTGAATAGAGCGCAGGTTTCTGCAGTACCGGGGTGTAGATGGAGGTGGAGAAGTTGAGAAGCGAGATAGAGAGAATGAGATGAGGTGATGGTCAGAGAGAGGAAAAGGGGAAATGGAGAAATCAGAGAGAGATAAATTTTTAGTGAAAACCAGGTCTAAGTAGTGGCCATCCTTGTGGGTGCTGGCTGCAGTCCACTGTTGAAGGCCAAAAGAAGAGGTTAGAGAAAGAAAGCGGGAAGCCCAAGGGAGAGAGGGGTCATCAATGTGGCAATTGAAGTCCCCACGGAGTAGAACAGGGGAGTCTGAGGAGAGGAAGAAAGAGAGCCAGGATTCAAAGTGAGAGAGAAAGGCAGAAGGGGGATGAGTAGAGGTAGGTGGGCGATACATGACCGCCACATGAACAGGGAGAGGAGAGAAGATCTGGACAGTGTGAACCTCAAAGGAGGGAAAGGCAAGAGAGGGGGGAATAGAAACTGTTCGGTAACGGCAGAGAGAGGAGAGCAGGAGCCCCACACCTCCACCCCTGCCATCAAGGCGCGGAGTGTGGGAGAAGGAAAGGCCACCATAAGAGAGGGCAGCTTCCAGAGCAGAGTCAGACTGAGTGAGCCAGGTCTCAGTTATAGCAAAGAGAAGCAGGGAGTGAGAGAGAAAGAAGTCATGCACAGAGAGGAACTTGTTAGAGAGGGAGCGAGCATTCCAAAGGGCACAGGAGAAAGGGAGAGAGGAGGGAGGGTGGCAGGGGATGGGTATGAGGTTGGAGGGGTTAACACCAGAAGGAGTAGAATTTGTATGTGGTAGGCGAGGACGAGAGCAAGTAGAAATAAGGCAGGGACCAGGATTGGGAGAGATATCCCCAGAAGCAAGGAGGAGAAGCATGGATAGAAAGAGGATGTGTGAGGATGATTTGTAGGGGTGTGTTTTATTGCAGGAGGTATAGCTGTGTGGTGACAGAGGACGCAGGTAAGAAAGGAGTTCATGTGAACTGAGAAGTGGGGAAGAAAGGAGAGATGGAGATATATGAATAGAGTTAGAGACATAAGGAGACTGGTGGAAGGAAGTGCATAATTTGAAAATAAGTGCGGTTGCAGCAAATATAAAAAATAAAGGCGGCATCACAGCAATAGTTAAGTGTTGAGATGTGCAGTCTTAGATAGATGATATCCTCTTTTCCAACGTAGATCAAAAGCAGGAATCAGAAGCAGTAGGTGATGTCCACTTTTCCACTTCTTTTTAAACTTCATTTTTAAACTTCATATTCTACTTGAAACATTTCTACTTAAAAGCATATCTGCTTGCAAGCATGGCTGCTAGCAGCAATGGCTGTTAGGAGTTTACTTATATACTTTTAGAAAGTCACCTGGTTGGCACAACAAACTTAATTAGCACATGTGAGGGTAGTTAAAGCAAATGGTTTTTCTAAGGTAGGTGTTGCCTTGCCTTGCACAAGTGTGAAAGCTGAATTAAATTAAGACAGTAGGGGGATGATTTACAGAGAGACAATTGGAATATGTTTTTACCTAAATAGAACTAAATACACAGCATGGGAGGATATCAGGATAGACAGACAATTGGAATATGTTTTTACCTAAATAGAACTAAATACACAGCATGGGAGGATATCAGGATAGACAGACAATTGGAATATGTTTTTACCTAAATAGAACTAAATACACAGCATGGGAGGATATCAGGATAGACAGACAATTGGAATATGTTTTTACCTAAATAGAACTAAATACACAGCATGGGAGGATATCAGGATAGACAGACAATTGGAATATGTTTTTACCTAAATAGAACTAAATACACAGCATGGGAGGATATCAGGATAGACAGACAATTGGAATATGTTTTTACCTGAGGAAAGAGAAGAGATGAGTGAGTGATTCAATAGTCTTCCTTCCTTTTTAAACTTCATAAATACTTGAAACATATATACTTAAAAGCATATCTGCTTAAAAGCATGGCTGCTATCTTTATTGTCCCCATTTTGCAGCTCAATCCATAGCTGCATTAATAGCAATATATGCGAATTGGGACAATTGTATTTCAGACACAAGGAGCAAGCTAGCACTCTAATTTTTGGAGTGAAGCTAGCTAAGGATGTACATAGCCCATACATATTGTTTGGTGCCCCCACACATACAGAAAGTTTATATATATATATACTAGCTGAGAGACCCGGCATTGCCCGGGAGTTAAATTTCCCGCTAGGAAAAGGGGGGGGGGGGGGGAGAGGGGGGGAAAAAGGGGGGGGAGGGACAGTGGACAGGAGGAGGGGGGGAAAAGGGGGGGGAGGGACAGTGGACAGGAGGAGGGGAGGGGGTTAGGGACAGTGGACAGGAGGAGGGGAGGGGGTGAGGGACAGTGGACAGGAGGAGGGGAGGGACAGGGGACGAGGGGGAGGGACAGTGGACAGGAGGAGGGGAGGGGGGAGGGACAGTGGAAAGGAGGAGGGAGGGACAGTGGAGGGGAGGGGGGGAGGGACAGTGGAGGGGAGGGGGAGGGACAGTGGAGGGGAGGGGGGGAGGGGCAGTGGCCAGGAGGAGGGGAGGGGGGAGGGACAGTGGACAGGAGGAGGGGAGGGGGGAGGGACAGTGGAAAGGAGGAGGGGAGGGGGGAGGGACAGTGGACAGGAGGCGGGGAGGGGGGACAGTGGACAGGAGAAGGGGGGGACAGTGGACGGGAGGGGGAAACAGTGGACGGGAGGGGGGGCAGTGGACGGGAGGGGGGGGGCAGTGGACGGGAGGGGGGGCAGTGGACAGGAGGGGGGGCAGTGGATGGGAGGGGGGGGGCAGTGGACGGGAGGGGGGACGACAGTGGACCAGAGGGGGGGGCAGTGGATGGGTGGGTGGGGGGACAGTGGACGGGAGGGTGGGGGGACAGTGGACGGGAGGGGTGGACAGTGGACAGGAGGGTGGGGGGACAGTGGACAGGAGGGTGGGGGGACAGTGGACAGGAGGGGGGGGACAGTGGACAGGAGGGGGGGACAGTGGACGGGAAGGGGGGGCAGTGGACGGGAGGGGGGGGACAGTGGGCGGGAGGGTGGGGGGACAGTGGACGGGAGTGGGGGGACAGTGGACGGGAGGGGGACAGTGGACGGGAGGGGGGGGGGACAGTGGACGGGAGGGGGGGACAGTGGACGGGAGGGGGGGACAGTGGACGGGAGGGGGGGACAGTGGACGGGAGGAGGGGGGACAGTGGACGGGAGGGGGGGGACAGTGGACGGAAGGGAGGGACAGTGGACGGGAGGGGGGGGACAGTGGACGGGAGGGGGGGACAGTGGACAGGAGGGGGGGGACAGTGGACAGGAGGGGGGGGACAGTGGACGGGAGGGGGGGACAGTGGATGGGAGGGGGGGACAGTGGATGGGAGGGGGGGACAGTGGACGGGAGGGGGGGGCAGTGGATGGGAGGGGGGGACAGTGGACGGGAGGGGGGGGGGACAGTGGGGGGGAGGGGGGGTGACAGTGGACGGAAGGGCGGGATAGTGGACAGGAGGGGGGGCAGTGGACGGGAGGGGGGGACAGTGGACGGAAGGGGGGGACAGTGGATGGGAGGGGGGGACAGTGGACGGGAGGGGGGGGACAGTGGACGGGAGGGGGGGGACAGTGGACGGGAGGACACACACACACACACACACACACACACACACACACACACACACACACACACACACACACACACACACACACACACACACAGTGTGTCCCCCCACACACACAGTGTCACACACACACACACACACACACACACACACACACACACACACACACACACACACACACACACACACACACACACACACACACACACACACACACACACACACACACACACAAACAGTGACACACACACACACACACAGTGACACACACACACAGTGACACACAGTGACACACACACACACACACACACACACACAGTGAGATACACACACACACACACGTCACCTCTCCTTCCAGCCGCCGCCATTTAGTTAGTCCGCGAGGGAGGAAGGTGGTCCTTCCGGGCGCTGCCATCTTAGGTGCTGCGTGGCAGGTGCAGGCTGCCTGCCCACTGCCTGTCGGAGCACTGAGGGGGAGGTGAGCGGAGCACCGGGGGGGGAGGTGAGCGGAGCACCGGGGGGATCTGAGCGGAGCACTGGGGGGGAGGTGAGCGGAGCACCGGGGAGCTGAGCAGAGCACTGGGGGGGGGAACTGAGCAGAGCACCGGGAGGGGAGGTGAGCAGAGCACCAGGGGGGAGCTGAGCGGAGCACCGGGGGGGAGGTGAGCGGAGCACTGGGGGGGAGATGAGCGGAGCACCGGGGGGGAGCTGAGCGCAGCACCAGGGGGGAGCTGAGCGGAGCACCGGGGGCGGAGGTGAGCAGAGCACCGAGGGGGAGGTGAGCGGAGCACCGGGGGGGAGCTGAGCGGAGCACCGGGGGGAGACACGGGGAGAGGAGGAGGTGCGCGCGAGTCACGATGACTTGAATTTCAGGCTGATGTTCGGGGAGCCTCCGGGACCGGCTGGTAAGAGACCGGGAGATGTGCTGCTAACGCTGTGATCCCCACAACACCCCCCACTACCGTGTGTGTCTGTGTGTCTGTGTGTCTGTGTGTGTCCTTGTGTGTGTCTTTTGGCCCATCACTCCACCTCAGGCCAATGAGAGGTATGCGGGGGCATGCAGGCCATATATATAAACGGTATTTTAGTTATGTTTTAAAAGGTACCGGCAGGAAGCTTTTCCTGTGCCCTGCAATGAATGTATTAACATGCATATATGTTAAGAGTAAATGAGCTGAGGGTCTTTCATCTCCGCACTTCAAAGGGCCCCCTGTGAAGTGAATGCCTCAGTGTCTATGAGAAGTCTGAAGTTGAAAAGCCTCAGAGATCCAAGTTGTTAAGACAGCCAGGAAATTGTGAAGTACCAGGACCGGTCCAACATATGGGCTGTTCACACCTTGAGGCCAGATCCCAGACTTGCTGTCGTCAGGTAAAGGGGGTGGACCTGATATGCTTAGGAGCTCAGGTGTGAGGTTAGCACATGCTCTGTGCAAAACAGGAAGCCACTTCTGCCCAAGTTTTGAACTACTGGCAAGTCTGGGATAGTGGGAAAAAGAATTCCCACGGAAGGGATTGGGTGTGTATGTTAGGTATAGGACCCTTAACCCTATAAAGAGGCCTGCAGCCCAGTCCCAGAGTGTTTCATGATTTATCCAAGCGCAAAAGAAAGACGGTGCAAAACAGCGCTAAAAATAACAATACCCGTATTAGGACACACTTGAAAAACAAATGAAGTTACAATAGTGGCAGCCAGACAAAAACTGACAGTACAGTCAGTGGGAAAACATAAAGAAAAAAGAAATGCCGGCGCCAAACGTGACAATGTATAATTATAGAAATAAAGTCCAAACCAAATAGGTGATAGTCCAAATGGATGTCCTTAGGTGGTCAGTGGGTGATCAAACGGACTATGGAAACTCTCCAAGGGATGGTGAGATATGTGGAAATAAAAGAAAATGAATTATGGTGCAGTATATCAGTCAATGCAGATATAAAACCATGGAACATATAACATTAACAACACAGTGCAAACATGACACACTAGACAAACTAACATTAACACAAGCCAGACTATGAAATAATGAAAATCTATTTATTAACTAATTGCAGGGTTCCATGGTATGCAGACATCAATCCTGGGGTGGGGGGTAAAATCGTTGCCCTACTCACACGGTTTAAGACGTTTACAAGCGGTGAGGGTGAAGACACAGTCTTCTGCAGTCTGAAGATGGCGACCGGAGTCCTCTTACTGGCGTCCCACGTGATGGGGATGCAGTGTGGAGCCGCACGGGCCGCAGGAGCTGTGCCACCAACGTGACGTCACGCTCCTTCCTCCTTCCGCCGAAGTACTGTCCTCTTGTTATTCTCGTCCCCCACAAACACAACCTGGATACTGGGCTCCTGCTACCGGGAACCACAACTCCAACTCTAAAATGAATACGTCCCAACGCGTTTCATGCGCATGCGCGCACTTTCTCAAGGGATGTCACTGCCCCTAGGTCTGGGTGGTTTAAATACCCATAGTCCATGTTTCTTATTGGTCAAAAAATTAATTAAACAATTGAACATGTTAATACTTAACCACATGATTACCAGAATGGGGGTAGCTAGCTACAAAGCCTGGCTAACATACATATATACATGAAGATCACAAACCTACACAACATAAAACATTAAAAACATATAAAAGTTACTAAAAGGACTAAAAATATAAATAATGAAAGAAGCTTACAAGAACAAAAAATAATAAATTATAAAAAGGCCTTCAATTCAAAATCTATATTTAACCCCTTCGGTGAGAGTGTTTTCAATTCATAGATCCAGTATGCTTCACGCATACTGGCATGATTGAGTCTACTCCCACCTCGTGGGTTAGCCTGAACCTCCTCAATGGCTTGACACCGTAAACCTATGGGGTTCTTATTGTGATATAAAAGAAAATGGTGTGAGACACTGTGTGTGACCAGTCCCTTTTTTATATTGTAGACATGCTCATAGATACGTCTCTGAAAAGTCCTCCCAGTTCTGCCAACATATTGCAAGCCACAAGGGCATTGCAGCAAATAAATGACAAATGTTGAATGGCAGTTAATGAATGTTTTAATTGGGTAGCTCTTAGAGGTAACTGTAGATGTAAACTGTCTAGCATTTATGCCAAAGGAACAGGCCACACACTTGGCACAAGTAAAGAAACCCTTTAGACTCCCTAGTTGTTTCTGTTTATGCTGTTTAATGGGACAGCTGGGAGCTAATTTAGATTTTAAATTATTGCCTTGGTGAATATTATATTAGGTTTTTTAGGAAGAATGTCCACCAACACTTCATCTTTAAGTAAAATAGGCCAATATTTATTCAGAGTCTGTTTGATTTTAGGGGCCATCTCATTGTACTGTGTTATAAATGCAATTTGTTTAGTGCTTCTCTCCACCATGTCTTTTTCTTTATTTTTGTATTTAAGTAAAGTGTCCCTTGGTAGGTTATTAACTTGGTCAAAAGCCCTATCGATGAGATCCTCTGGATATTTTCTCATAATGAATTTGCCTTTTAAATCTTTAGCCTGTGTCTTAAAAGTTTCATCATCAGTGCAGTTGCGTTTAAGACGCACCAGCTGACCCTTCGGAATGTTCCGCAGCCATTGTGGGTTGTGTTGGCTGTCTGCGCGCACATAATTGTTGGCCTGTACTGGTTTGAAAAATGTCTTGGTGTGTATTTTATTATCTCTAATATAAATGTGAAGATCCAGGAAATCAATGTGCTCCAAACTAGAATTACAGGTGAATTTTAAATTATGTTGATTGTGATTGAGATAGGTGCAAAAAACATCGAGTGAAGTTTGGCTGCTTGACCAGACAAAAAACACATCGTCAATGTAGCGCCGCCAGAGAACGAGATTTGCCCCTAGTGGGCAGTTGTTCCAAATGAACTCCTCCTCCCAACTGTCCATGAATAAATTGGCATAACTAGGAGCAAACCTCGTGCCCATGGCGGTGCCACATTTCTGGATATAATAATTCGAATTGAAAGTGAAATAATTGTGCGCTAAAATAAACATAATACCATCCACCAAAAAATTCCTTTTATTAAGTGCAAAATGTTCCGTTGTTTCCAACTTGCGGGACACGGCTTGGCATACAGTGACATCAGCTGTAACTAGTATATATCCGGGCTGCCACGTAAGATCTTCTAAAATTTGTAATACATGTGTCGTGTCTCGCAAGTAGGACCGGACATTTGTGACAATGGGTTGAAGGTGATAATCAATAAATTGTGATAAATTAGAAGTGAGAGATGAAATACCCGAAATGATAGGTCTCCCAGGTGGTGCTGTCAAGTTTTTGTGTATTTTAGGTATAAAGTAAAATAAAGGTGTACGTGGAAACTGTATAAATAAAAAATTAAATTCATCCTCACATATAGCCCCAGTTTCCAAGCCAGTGGTCAACAAATCGCCTAATTCGGCCTTGAACTGAACCAAAGGGTCACCTGTGAGTGGGAGGTATGTGGTCTTATCGCCCAATAATCTCATGGACTCTTTGATGTAATAATCCTTGTCCATAACCACAATACCTCCCCCCTTATCTGCAGACTAGATGACTATTGCATCGTTCTTTTCCAAACTGGAAACAGCTTCCTTCTCTTGTGTATTAAAATTGTCGTGCTTGATTTTATATGTCCTACATGAATTTTCAAGATCTGTGTTGACCATCTCAACAAAGGAACTGACCAAGTGTCCCTGTGAAAACTTAGGATAGAAAGTGGATGGTTTTTTAAATTTTTTTTTTGTGGATGGCTATCTGTGCTGCACGCTATACTACAGTAGGTTTAATAGTGACCATTCAGCAAGATTAAGCCTATAGGGAACCATGTTAAAAATGGTTATTGAGGCAAAAAGTGACACTTTGTGCTCATTTGCATGTCATTTCCCAGAATCCCTTGCTGCAGTGGAAGTGCTGTTTGCTGGGTGATAATGGTGAAAGACAGGGTTGCAGACCTGTCTAAGACATGCAAATGAATATACAGGAATATTTACAGTTGCTTTATGCTTTACTGTGGAGGGTTTTAGTCACTTTTTTTACCCACCATAACCTTAATAGTCGTGGTGATTACCTACTCTTATCTCATTTGAGCAAATGTCAGTAAGCCAACGTCACACTGATGAGACCCATCAAGGTTGAAACATGTCTGTGAGTGGGTTAACTGACTTTGCATCTCCCAAGTCATTGCTTAAAAGCTGTGTTTAAAGCAGCATGCATTGACTAAGGGTTGCTCATGTAATGTGAGCATGAGATAAAAAGTGGCACTGTGTGCTCATTTGCATGTCATTTCCCAGAATCCCTTGCTGCAGTGGAAGTGCTGTTTGCTGGGTGATAATGGTGAAAGACAGGGTTGCAGACCTGTCTAAGACATGCAAATGAATATACAGGAATATTTACAGTTGCTATATATATATATATATATAGCAACTGTAAATATTCCTGTATATTCAGGAATATATATAGTCTGCAACCCTGTCTTTCACCATTATCACCCAGCAAACAGCACTTCCACTGCAGCAAGGGATATAATAATAATAATGGACTGCAGACATCTTCCCTGTTGGCAGTAAGCCCTGGTAAGTACAGGCCTGCCAGCAGTAGTTATGGAGGTTTTCCCTCACACCCTGGTGAGGTGCCCTATGTATGGATGGGAGTGGCTGCATGCTCTGAGTCCCTGGATAGTGACATCAGAGATGTGCCTGCCCCCTGAGGTATATAAGGCACAACACTGTCAAGTTAGTGGTTGTTGCTTAAGAGTTGGCTCCTGTGAAAGGGATTTCAGGATAGCTCTGTGACCCTAGTGCTGTAACTAGTGGCACGAATATTCCAATCAAGAGGGGATCCCACTCCAATTAGTAGGGCAGTACCTGGCAAAGGGACAGCACAGATAAATGTGCGGGTAGAGCTGCAAGCTGCATGGGGCAGTCTACTACCTCCAGATCATCAATAAAGATGCCCTTGTTAAAGATACCCCCACTGTGTGAGTGTGAGATTACTCTACAGTGGCAGTCACCACCGAGAAGGAGTTGCTCACCAGGACCATCTCCCTGCGGAAGCATAGATCCTGATGAAGTGGAGGCGCTGCACATGATGTAAGTTGGACTCGCACCCACTACCTCAGCTACCTGTCCTGATGACATCCCCTAATACCATCAAGCGGGAGACTCAGGAGTCCTGTTGCTTGCAGGTGCACCACCATACACGATCACATAATGGGGACCGGTTAGACCACACGGGCCAATGTGAGATTGGGTGGGTCAGACTAGGGGGTCCACCCATTACATATATATATGTATTTATATATGTATTTATATGTGAGGAAAGAAACAAAGGGCGCAAACCAATATATGCAAATGTAAGGAAAAACACTTGCAGGGATATGTTACAATGTAAGTCCAGAAAGAGGTATCTGGGACTGGATGGGACCTAAAAAATGTGAGAAACAGCCAATATGGTGAAGTAAGGCCAGGTCCCCGCTGGCTCCTGCAGCGCCCGCTGTGGCGGACGCTGCAGGGACAAGAGCCGCCCCATAATGGGGCCGGGCCTGCTGCGAGGGGGAGTGCTGATGCACTGTCCCTGGAATGTGGTGAGGAAAAAGGGTCTTCTCCACATTTCAGGGACAGTGCATCAGCAGTCATTGCTTTTTTTGGTGATGTATCAAGGAATGGATTCACTTTCAGATTCTGTTCCTCATTTGGACTGACCTTCTCTATTCATTTGTGATTTTTATACAACCACACTGCCATTGCCATTATTTGGGTGATTTACAGGTTTTTTATGTGCATTACCAGTCTTTAACATCTATGTGCAGCAATTTGAGAATTCTGTCACTGCTTTCTCTGTGTGCATGTGTATATATCTTGTAGCAATTATCTGCAGCTACATTGCCTCTGCCCCATTTAGGTGAAGAGTTATTATAGTATCTATATCTGCAGAGTTACTTTTATCATGCCTTGATATCTACTATCACTCTTTATTATGTGTAGCCCATCTAACCCCCCCCCCCCAACCTCATATCGTGTACCCTAGGGTGTCTGATGGTCTGGCTACATGTCTGTGTGTGGTGCGCACCTGCTGGCAACAGGAGGGCCTGAGTCTCCCGCGGTGACATGGGGGACAACAGGACAGGTTTCTAGGGTGGATGCCTTCTTTCTCCTTCAATGGTGCAGCGCCTCCATCTGTAGTAGGCCTCAGGGATACGGTGTGGAATCCCTACCACAGAATCCCCTCCCAGGGATGAGAGATTCCAGTCTCCACACAAGTCTCTTATAATTAACAGCCGCTCTTTATTTGTCTCTCTTCACAGCATGCAGACAGGTATCACATATGAGCAGCCAGCCAGCTGTACTCCCTTAGGATGTCTCTGCCTCCACTCTGGAACTCAGGGGCACACAGAGTGGGGCTAGCTCTTCCCTCACCCCCTATGCAGGGTGAGTGGTACTTGGTCCACCTATCTATATCTGTCAGCTCTACTCGTCTGGATTCTAACTCACTACCACAACTAGAACCTAGAGCTAGACACACTAAATAGGAAGTGCACTGCTCTTTATGGTTTCAGCAGGCACCGCCCCTGTGTCTTTTGATTGGACACAGGGTCAGATGACCTACCTTCACCATTTCAGGGCAAATGCTTGATGTGGGGAAAACCCATGATAACTTCTGGCAATCCTGCCCTTAACAGGGATTACTTCGCAGGAGAATTGAAATATAGCCCATAATCTTACGAGTCCTTCATATGAATTAGGTCAATTTCACTTTTGTGATATGCTCTAGACTCACCTATTTGTCCCTTTGTGGTTATTTGAGGATTTCGGTAGTGTCCCCCTTCAATTTTAGACTTGTCTCCCTTGTTTTTAAGTTCATCAATAAATTGTTATTTTTATTTTTTCAGTATATCTGTTCTCTCTCTCTCTCTCTCTCTCTCTCTCTCTCGTAAAAAAAAGTGACAAAAATCCTCCACAGCAAAGCAAATATGCAAATGTAAATACAACTGTATGCTCATCTGCATGTCTTAGGCAGGTCTGCAACCCCGCCTTTCACCATTATCACCCAGCACACAGCACTTCCACTGCATCAAGGGATCCTGGGAAATGACATGCAAATGAGCACACAGTGCCACTTTTTGCTATATATATATATATATATATATATATATTTATATATATATATATATATATATATGAGGCACTGATCATGTTAGTGATAGTTTGTTGCCTTAAAAAACCTCAGCAGAAGGAGAAGCTTTCATTAAAAAAATCAAAATCGAAACAAGGCTTTTTTTTCTCTTTCAATAATGTGTTATCTTCTTATTGCATTTATGAAAAAAAGATATTATTCAAAATTACTACTCTGAGAAAAATCCATTATAGACTTTAAAACTGATTTTGCTATGTGGAATAGAAAGGTAATTTTCAAATCACATTTGTTCTGTGTGTACTGTACGTGGCAAGAAAGGAGACTTGGTAGCAGGTTATAGGATCTGTTACTTTTCTCTTATCCAAAGTCTGTGTAGGGCTGTGTAAAGGAGGTTTAAGTAAGGTGTTTGATTGGATAAAAGACAAGGGCCGCCAACAGGGGGGGAAAAGGGCACTGGCGTCCCAGGCCCCGTGGGTCAGGTGGGCCCGGCCGCCCGGGCCCCCTGCGCGGCCGGGCGCCAGTTATTTAAATAAATGTAAAAAAAAGTTACAAAAATGACGGCGATTCCCCCGCAGTCCCGGCGCGCATGCGCTGGGCAAGCAGGGCCCGCTCCACCCCGCTCCCAACGTGGGACGGAGGGGGAAGTACCAGCTCCTCTTCTGCGGCCCGCTCCCCCCTGCTCCCAACGTGGGAGGGAGGGGGAAGTACCTGCTCTTCCTGCGGCCTGCTCCCCTGTCCCCCCCCCGCGGCCAGCTTCCCATGCGCCCCCGAGTCCACCTCCCACGTGCCCCCCAAGCCCACCTCCCCCCCCAAGACCACCTCCCATGCGCCCCCCCCCCCCGAGCCCACCTCCCTCCCCCAAGCCCACCTCTTGTCCCGGGCAGCTGCCGCAGGGATATCGGGGGCAGGAGGTGGAAGCGTCCGGCGGCAAGCTGCACCCACCCGGTCAAGGTAAGTCCCCCCACTGTCACTGTCACCCACTGTCACTGTCACCCACCCAGTCACTGACTGTCACCCACCCAGTCACTGACTGTCACCCACCAAGTCACTGTCACCCAGTCACTGTCACCCACCCAGTCACTGTCACCCAGTCACTGTCTCCCACCCACCCAGTCACTGTCTCCCATCCAGTCACTGTCACCCAGACACCCAGTCACTGTGACCCACCCAGTCACTGTCTCCCACCCACCCAGTCACTGTCACCCACCCAGTCACTGTCTCCCACCCACCCAGTCACTGTCACCCACCCACCTAGTCACTCTCTCCCACCCTGTCACTGTCACCCAGTCACTGTCTCCCACCCACCCAGTCACTGACACCCACCCAGTCACTGTCTCCCACCCACCCAGTCACTGTCACCTACCCACCCAGTCACTGTCTCCCATCCAGTCACTGTCACCCAGACACCCAGTCACTGTCACCCACCCAGTCACTGTCACCCACCCAGTCACTGTCACCCAGTCACTCTCTCTCACCCAGTCACTGTTACCCACCCACCCAGTCACTGTCTCCCATCCAGTCACTGTCACCCAGACACCAAGTCACTGTCACCCACCTACCCAGTCACTGTCACCCAGTCACTCTCTCCCACCCAGTCACTGTCACCCACCCACCCAGTCACTGTCTCCCATCCAGTCACTGTCACCCAGACACCCAGTCACTGTCTCCCACCTACCCAGTCACTGTCACCCAGTCACTCTCTCCCACCCAGTCACTGTCACCCACCCAGTCACTGTCAAGTCACTGTCTCCCATCCAGTCACTGTAATCCAGACACCCAGTCACTGACTGTCACCCACCCAGTCACAGACTGTCACCCACCCAGTCACTGACTGTCACCCACCTAATCACTGTCACCCAGTCACTGTCACCCACCCAGTCACTGACTGTCACCCACCCAGTCACTGATTGTCACCCACCCAGTCACTGACTGTCACCCACCTAGTCACTGTCACCCAGTCACTGTCACCCACCCAGTCACAGTCACCCAGTCACTGTCTCCCACCCACCCAGTCACTGTCTCCCATCCAGTCACTGGCACCCAGACACCCAGTCACTGTCTCCCACCCAGTCATTGTCACCCAGTCACTGTCTCCCACCCACCCAGTCACTGTCACCCACCCAGTAACTGTCTCCCACCCACCCAGTTACTGTCACCCACCCTGTCACTGTCACCCAGTCACTGTCTTCCACCCACCCAGTCACTGTCACCCACCCAGTAACTGTCTCCCACCCACCCAGTCACTGTCACCCACCCAGTCACTGTCACCCAGTCACTCTCTCCCACCCAGTCACTGTCAAGTCACTGACACCCACCCAGTCACTGTCACCCACCCAGTCACTGTCTCCCACCCACCCAGTCACTGTCACCCACCCACCCAGTCACTGTCACCCACCCACCCAGTCACTGTCACCCAGTCACTCTCTCCCACCCAGTCACTGTCTCCCACCCAGTCACTGTCTCCCACCCACCCAGTCACTGTCACCCACCCACCCAGTCTGTCACCCAGTCACTCTCTCCCACCCAGTCACTGTCTCCCACCCAGTCACTGTCTCCCACCCACCCAGTCACTGTCACCCACCCAGTCACTGTCACCCACCCAGTCACTGTCACCCACCCACCCAGTCACTGTCTCCCATCCAGTCACTGTCACCCTGACACCCAGTCACTGTCTCCCACCCACCCAGTCACTGTCACCCAGTCACTCTCTCCCAGCCAGTCACGGTCACCCAGTCACTGTCTCCCACCCATCCAGTCACTGTCTCCCACGCACCCAGTCACTGTCTCCCACCCACCCAACCACCCACCCACCATCATTCTCCCACCCACCCTCAGTCACCCACCCACCATCATTCACCCACCCACCGTCATTCACTCACCCACTGTCATTCATTCAACCCTCCCACCAACTGTCATTCACTCAACACACACCCACTGGCATTCATTCATTCACCCACCGACCCACGCACTGTCATTCATTCATTTACCCAACTATCATTCATTCATTCAGCCACCCACCCACCCACCCACTATCATTCATTCACCCAAACTGTCATTCATTCAACCCAGTGTCATTCATTCACCCAAACACCCACTGTCATTCATTCATCCACCCACCCACCCACCCACCCACTGTCATTCATTCACCCACCCACCATCATTCATTCACCCACCCACTGTCATTCATTCACCCACCCACGGTCATTCATTCACCCACCCACGCACCCACAGTCATTCATTCACCCACCCACTGTCATTCAATCACCCAAACTGTCATTCATTCATCCACCCACCCACCCACTGTCATTCACCTACCCACCCACTGTCATTCACTCACCCACTGTCATTCACCCACCCACTGTCATTCACCCACCCACCCACCCACCCACTGTCATTCACCCACCCATCCACTGTCATTCACCCACCCAGTCATCCACCCAATCACCCACCCACTCCCTCACCCACTCACTCACCCACCCACTCACTCACCCACCCACTCACCATCCCAGTCAGGCAGTCACATGTCTTTTGTTGAAAATATAAAAATAAACAGGTTGGATTGTAATGTTTTTTTCTGTATCACAATAAGAAACCAGTTAAATAAAAGTTGCGCGCTAAAAGATATTTTTTCGTGGTAGTTGCACTATGGGTTCGGGGGGGGGGGGGGGGGGTGGCCGCTATGGGTTTGGGGGGGGGAGTCTGCTTTTTTCATTTGTCCCAGGCCCCATGATTTCTGTTGGCGGCCCTGTAAAAGACACCCATTTGTTCAGGAGAATGCTCCTGTTACACAAGTTCTTCAAACGGAGAGAACTGAACCAACTTAGGGCAGAAGGGATAAATCACTATGACGAATTAGATCTTGAAAATATTAGGGATCTCACAGCCCTACAGGAAGAAAGTCTAAGAAATTTGGAAGAGGGTCCCTTCTCTCAAAGGAAACCAAAATCTAAATTCGACACCAGCCTTGGAGACTACTTCCAATGTGGCTACATTTATAAAATTGGTGACAAAGGACTTAGAAAATCTGAGATCACAGACAAGTGTAAGCAATATGACTGAGACGGAACGTATGGATTTAAAAGAACTGCAATCCAATCAAGCAATTACAATAAAAACCTCTGACAAAGGGGGAAATATTGTTATATTGAATACTGCCGACTATGTAAAAGAAAACAAACTATTACTGCGATACGAACTGTTAATTAATATTAAAAACTGACCCCACAATACAGTTTATGAAAGAACTTAAGCTCATATTAGATCAAAGGATGCTCACCAAGTTACTCTCTAAAAAGGAATTTGAAGCGCTTTTGAATAGGACACCAAAAATAGCGACCTTTCATTCCCTACCAAAGATTCATAAGGGCATGAGCCCTCCATCGTGACGCCCGATTGCTCTGTCAGGTTGGAGATGCCAGAGACAATCTAGCATTTATGTTGATCAGGTCCTGCGACCTTTTGTCATGTCACTACTGTTGTATTGTAGAGATACAAAAGATGTATTAAATAGGCAATATGACATTACAATTGATGATAATACGCTGCTCATCAGCTTGGATGTTGAATCTTTATACACATCCATAATACACGACAATGGGAGCAAGGCTGTTGAGTACTTTTTACAGACAAGAAGTTGTGATTTTATATAACCTATTGGTTATTGATTTATTACGGTTTATACTTACTCACAACTTCTTTATCTTTGACGGAAGACTATATCATCAGGTCAGAGGAACTGCCATGGGGACCACATGCGCCCCCACCTATGTCAACCTATATCTGACCTGGTGGGAGGCGGAGGTGGTCTTCCAGAAGCTGTATTGTCTGTATACCTCACACATCCTCCGGTGGGTGAGGTATATAGATGATATTCTGATCCTGTGGAAGGGTTCAAAGAAAGTGTTTGAGGAATTTATCAATCTCCTCAACACTAATATACTTAATTTAAGACTCATGTCTTAAGTTAGTGAGACAACTATTTTCTTCTTGGACTTAATTATTACACAAATACCACAGGGAAAGATAGAAACTACTCTACATCGCAAAGATACAGCTACCACCAGCCTGTTCATCATCCTCGTCATAAGGTAAGGAGGATCCCCGTGGGGCCATTTTTTCGTACTTGAAGAAACTGCTCATCCAAAGATGAATTTGAAAAAGAGTCCTCCCTTTTGAAAGAAAGGTTCAGGGAAAGGGGATACAGCAATAGGGCAATTAAGAAAGCATATCAAAGAGCTAGAGATGTATACCATAATGATCTTCTATCAGATAAAAGAGACCACAAAGATGACAAACAGATTGTACGATTTATTGGAACATTCAATAATCAATGGACACAAATATTAAACATAATCAACAAATATTGGTATGTTCTCTTGGAGGACGATGACCTAACAAGGTTCTTAACAACAGAGCAACATTGGTTAGTAGAAGGGCAACTAACATCAGGGACCTATTGGTACATAGCCATTTCCAACGACCCTCCAACAAAACATGGTTGGCTAATACAGCTGTTGGAAATTTTAAATGTAATGGTTGCAAAGCATGTTCATCGTCCTTTCCAAGTAAAGTTTTCTATAACTGGGACGACATTCGCAGTTACAGAATTAAACACTTTATAAATTGTAAAATAATTGTTGTTTATCAATTCATCTGCACCTGTAGAAAGAAGTACGTTGGAAAAACGATAAGACTATTTCATCATAGAATATTGGAACACCTGGGCGATATTAGGAATCATCGCGACACGCCACTGGTGAACCATGTACATAATCTACATCAAGGTAAAGTAACAGGTCTTCAATTCCCAGGAATTGAGTCAGTAGCTAGGACCACCGGGGACCCCATTCAGCCTGGGGTATTAATCCTGTGTGTAAAATAATAAATCATGGTTTATGGGGAAACACAGGGGGTCGGAGGGGTATTGGTGCTTAATACAGTACATATTATGACATTTAAATTATATTCCTAGTGTAGATGAGAAGGGGGTCTCTGGAGCAGAACCGCATTGGTTTCAGGTCCGGGGACCCACTGCTTCCCGAGATACAGGCCCCGGTATGGGGTGCCGGTATGTCTCTGCTTTGTTTACATCCCTCATGGATTTTAACATGTATGAGATACCGGCAATCCATACCAGGGCCTGTAACTCAGGAAGCAGGGGGTCCCCGAGGCTGAAATCAACTTTGTTCAGTTCAGGAGACCCCCTGCTCATGTATACTATGAATAAAAATAAAATGTAAGCCGCTTCATTACCTTAGCAGCTATCCGCTAAGGTAATGATTTTTTATTTGGGGGGGGAGAGTGGGGGGGGGGGTTGATACTAGTGTGAGGGAGCAGGGGGTCTCCTGAGCTGAACAAAGTTGATTTCAGCCTCGTGGAACCCCCTACTTCCCGAGATACAGGCCCCAGTATGGGGTGCCGGTATCTCTCTGCTTTGTTTAGATCCCACGGTCACGTGACCCACAGGATTTTAACATGGGGATACCGGCACCCCATAATGGGGCCTGTATCTCAGGAAGTATGGGGTCCCGGACCTGAAACCAAGGCAGTTCAGCTCCGGAGACCCCCTGCTATATTACTGCAATGTCCGAATTTTAATAAAGCCCCGCGATCACCTGTGAGAAGCGTGCAGTTAGGGTGACTGATTCAGCCTATCTCTTACTGCGCGTCTATTACAGAAAGGCAGACCCCGGTAGGACTCACACAGCAGGGACCCTGCTGTGTTACTCCGGCGGGCCATTATGTCTGCAACTGACCATCTCGGATCCACCTCGTGGCATAACATGGATGTACCCAGGTAAATGTTCGAATAAAGGCCGCTGCATCTGTACGTACCAAAGATATTCAGTGGCAGAGTATCGATTTAAAAAGTGTTGTCATTATTTTCATCCAGTATATGCAGGGGATGAGGACATACATGATACCTTCAAAAAGTGTTACCTCCTTGAACTCATGCAGAGTACACACAAGTTTACAGGATACGAAAAAAAAACATGTGTGTAAGGTGCTATTCTTTTCTGCAACGAGAAAGGAAGAAACATACAATGAATGGGACATACACAATCTTAGCAAGCCGCAAACCCAGACCCACACAAATATATATTTATTTGTGTAAATTGGAGTGCCACTAGGTTAGTGACCAAGTATGCTACAATAAACCAAGAAGTCCCAATGCAGATCCAATATGACAAATTACTTAGTACATTGCTATATTTTTTTTTCTCATAACTTAGGTTCATTTAGTTCAATCTTTTTGTCAAAACATTTCCAGCCTGCAACCACGTCATGGTAACCCATCTCAGAAGGTCCTACACTACCTATGTTGTACTGTGTCTTTTGTATTTCTTCCACTGTACAGGCATACCCCGGTTTAAGGACACTCACTTTAAGTACACTCACGAGTAAGTACATATCGCTCAATAGGCAAATGGCAGCTCGCGCATGCGCCTGTCAGCACGTCCTGAACAGCAATACCGGCTCCCTACCTGTACCGAAGCTGTGCGCAAGCAGGGAGACTATAGAGCCTGTTACACATGTGTTATTTACATCAGTTATGCACATATATGACGATTGTAGTTCAGTACATGCATCGATAAGTGGAAAAAAGGTAGTGCTTCACTTTAAGTACATTTTCGCTTTACATACATGCTCCGGTCCCATTGCGTATGTTAATGCGGGGTATGCCTGTATAGAGAAAAGAGGAAACAAAAGAATAATATTGCCAGTAGCATGGCATGCGTGACGTGTGCGGTGCCCAAGGTGTTAAAATGTTGGAGCACTATATGAGCTACTGTGCAGTTCAAATTGGTTAAAAGCCATAAGTGCCCTAGTAAATATAGTGAGAAAAAAATCCCCCAAAATTAAGTGCAACAATATATACTTTCCAGGCTTATTGCTACAGCAAAGGTCATTGCCACCTTTCTCCTGGGGGAAGAAAGCTCTCAATTGACTACTATATTCACGTGTGTACATAGATCTGTTGATTAAAAAGAGGTGGGATGGATGAGCTTTAGCTAAGGAGGAGGGGGTCATAAATCTCTCAAAAATGAATAAGGCATATGAAAATTAAGTCACCAAAAAGATGGGGCAGTGAACGCAGTCTATGGGCTGAGAAGAGCTTGTATGGCTTGTATGTATGTCATTCAAATGATATAAGAGGATAGCACATGGCTTGGTGGGAGAGTCTAAGAAGGTTAAGGTTGACCTGGAAGGGGATTGAAAGAATGACGAAATGTGAAGGAACACCTGTGTGTGAAGGCATAGGGGCTAATTCTATATATGCCGATGCCGCCAGTCAGGCCAATTTTGGGCGAAAATCACAATGAGGATTTTCATCCAAAAACAGCCACTTCAGCGTACGGTATATGGAACAAAGTCCATAGATGGGAATTTCCAGGGGAAGATATTAATGCTTAGCCAAGGTAGCATTAATAGCAATGTAATATATTCTCTACTGCTACGTAGGAACCTTTTCTCGCACTTGGATCGATCACCTCTGGAGGCCTTTTCACCCACTCTTAAAGTGCTGGAGAGGAAAAAGACGAGCAGCTCGGAGGAGAAGTAATTGAGTCAGACACCAGTGAGCGTTGTCAAAAACCTCTCCTATTTATTAATGGTTTACAGTCAGGTTATATAGGCGAGCGAGCGTAGAAAAAACACGTATACGTGAGAAACTTACTTCCCTTTATGTTTATCTAGAAAGTGACAGATGGAAAGTTACGATTTGGGAACTAGTCTAGTTGCCCGATCTTGGGGGCTGTCTAGGGAGCGTCATAATTCTTGTTGTTAAGACATTTCATTGTTAAGACATTTCATAAATTCAGGCAAGCACAGCTGACTAAATTTCCTGTTTCTACATGGTGAAATATGTCTGAACTTACATAGTTCAGTAGTTCAGCCACCATTAAGTGGGTAAAAGGTCAGTTTAACATCTGACTAAAAAGCATAATGGCATAATGGCAGTATTAGTCCCTGGCTTCTTAGTATTAGTATAAAATGTTATATAGCAGTCAAAATGGAGTCCCCCCCTTGATACACACATTATCAAGCAACATTTAAGACATCTAAAGCTGTTGGATGATGTTGCAAGTGTATTTTTTCTTACTATTTGTTTTTCTTAATAGCTACAGTATCAAGCTTAATTTTCCCTCCTACACAGATGATTTCCACTTCCACTCGATACATGCCACCTTGGGTAACCTTTGGCAAAATAGCAGTAAGTCCCTCTCAGTTAGCAAATGAAGGTATTTCTACTTATTTTTTGTACTATGTATGTATGTATGTCTTTATTTGTATAGCGCCATAAAATGTACATAGCGCTTCACAGTAGTAATACATGTCATATATATAACAAATATAAATAACAGATCATGGGAATAAGTGCTTGAGACATACTGTAAAAGTAACATTAAGGAAGCAGTCCCTGCTCCGAGGAGCTTACAATCTAATTGGTAGGTAGGGAGAACGTACAGAGACAGTAGGAGGGAATACTAGTAAGTGCGTCTGCAGGGGGCCAAGCTTTGTGTCATGTGTCCATGATTATCCAGTGCTACTCATATGCTTCTTTAAGCAGATGTGTCTTAAGGTGGGTCTTAAAGGTGGATAGCGAGGGGGCTAGTCGGGTATTGAGGGGAAGGGCATTCCAGAGGTGTGGGGCAGAAAGTGAGAAAGGTTTAAGGCGGGAGAGAGCTTTAGATACAAAGGGGGTAGAAAGAAGACATCCTTGAGAAGAACGCAAGAGTCGTGATGGTGCATAGCAAGAAATTAGGGCTGAGATGTAATGAGGGGCAGAAGAATGTAAAGCTTTAAAAGTGAGCAGTAGAATTGAGTGTGAGATACGCGATTTAATCGGAAGCCAGGAGAGGGATTTCAGCAGGGGAGACGCTGAGACAGATTTAGGAAAGAGTAGAGTGATTCTGGCAGCAGTGTTTAGGATAGATTGTAGGGGAGACAGGTGAGAGGTAGGAAGGCCGGACAGCAGGAGGTTGCAGTAATCGAGACGTGAGAGAATGAGGGCCTGAGTCAGAGTTTTGGCAGTTGAGTAACAGAGGAAAGGGCGTATCTTTGTGATATTGCGGAGGAAAAAGCGACAAGTTTTAGAAACGTTTTGAATATGAGAGGAGAATGAGAGAGAGGAATCAAGTGTGACCCCTAGGCAGCGTGCTTGGGCTACTGGGTGAATGATCGTATTTCCAATAGCAATGTGGAAGGATGTAGTAGGGCCAGGTTTGGGAGGTAGTATAAGGAGCTCTGTTTTTGCCATGTTAAGTTTCAGTCGGCGGATGGCCATCCAGGATGATATTCCAGAGAGGCATTCAGAAACTTTGGTCTGTATAGCAGGTGTAAGGTCAGGGGTTGAAAGGTAAATTTGTGTGTCGTCAGCATAGAGGTGATATTTAAACCCAAAAGATGTGATTAGGTCACCTAGAGAGAGTGTGTAGAGAGAAAAGAGAAGGGGTCCCAGGACAGAGCCCTGGGGTACCCCCACAGAGAGATCAATAGAGGAGGAGGAGGTGTTAGCAAAAGAGACACTGAAGGTACGATGGGAGAGGTAAGAGGAGATCCAGGATAAAGCTTTGTTTCGAATACCAAGAGTATGGAGAATGTGAAGGAGAAGAGGGTGGTCCACGGTGTCGAATGCTGCAGAGAGGTCGAGTAATATGAGCAGAGTGTAATGACCTCTGTCTTTGGCAGCGTGGAGGTCGTCAGTTATTTTAGTGAGGGCTGTTTCAGTAGAGTGAGCAGTGCGGAAGCCAGATTGTAGAGGGTCTAGTACAGAATAGGTGTTGAGAAAGTGTAGCAATCGAGAGAATACAAGACGTTCAAGGAGTTTGGAGGCAAAAGGCAGGAGGGAGACAGGTCGATAGTTAGAAGGACAGGTAGGGTCAAGCTTGCTGTTTTTGAGTAATGGTATAAAGGTTGCATGCTTGAAGGATGAAGGAAAGGTACCAGAGTAGAGGGAAGAGTTAAAGATCTGTGTGAGCATAGGGATTATAGAAGGAGCAAGAGGTTTTAGGAGATGGGAGGGAATGGGATCAAGAGGGCAAGTGGTAGAGGGAGAAGAGGAGATCAGCAGTGATACATCCTCCTCCGAGATAGCAGAAAAAGAGTCAAGAAAGACAGGAGGAGAGTTGGGAAGCATTGTGGGATGGGAGGAGGCAACAGATGGGATGTTCTGCCGTATGGACTCCACCTTTTTCTTAAAAAAGTCAGCAAAGTCCTGAGGTGAGATGGAGGAAGAAGAGGAGGCAGCTGAGGGTGGTCTGAGTAGAGAGTCAAAGACAGAAAAGAGACGTCGTGGGTTAGACTTGTGTGTGTTGATTAGTGATGAAAAGTAGGTTTGTTTAGCCTGAAAGAGGGCAGAGTTGAAACAGGATAGCATAAATTTGTAGTGAATGAAGTCTGCGAGCGTATGAGATTTCCTCCAGAGGCGTTCAGAGGAACGAGTGGAGGAACGCAGCATGCGTGTGTGGGAGTTTAGCCAGGGTCTGGGGTTAGAAGGGCGAGGACGGCAGAGAGAAAGTGGGGCATGAAGATCAAGAGAGGAAGATAAGGCAGAGTTGTAGTTCCTGACCAGGTTGTCAGGGTCTGAAGCAGAACTGAGAGAGGAGAGGGAGGAGCGTAAAGTGGAATCAAGAGCTGGGAGGTTAATAGAGCGCAGGTTTCTGCAAAAACGAGGGCGAGATGGAGATGGAGAGAAGCGAGAGAGAGAAAATGAGATGAGGTGATGGTCAGAGAGAGGAAAAGGGGAAATGGAGAAATCAGAGAGTGAGAAGTTTTTAGTGAAAACCAGGTCTAAGTAGTGGCCATCCTTGTGGGTGCTGGCTGCAGTCCACTGTTGAAGGCCAAAAGAAGAGGTTAGAGAAAGAAAGCGGGAAGCCCAAGGGAGAGAGGGGTCATCAATGTGGCAGTTGAAGTCCCCAAGGAGAAGAACAGGGGAGTCTGAGGAGAGAAAGAAAGAGAGCCAGGATTCAAAGTGAGAGAGAAAGGCAGAAGGGGGATGAGTAGAGGTAGGTGGGCGATAGATGACCGCCACATGGACCGGGAGAGGAGAGAAGATCTGGACTGTGTGAGCCTCGAAGGAGGGAAAAGCAAGAGAGGGGGGAATAGAAACTGTTCTGTAACGGCAGAGAGAGGAGAGCAGGAGCCCCACGCCTCCACCCCTGCCACCAGGGCGTGGAGTGTGGGAGAAGGAAAGGCCACCATAGGAGAGGGCAGCTTCCAGAGCAGAGTCAGACTGAGTGAGCCAGGTCTCAGTTATAGCAAAGAGAAGCAGGGAGTGAGAGAGAAAAAAGTCATGCACAGAGAGGAACTTGTTAGAGAGGGAGCGAGCATTCCAAAGGGCACAGGAGAAAGGGAGAGAGGAGGGAGGGTGGCAGGGGATGGGTATGAGGTTGGAGGGGTTTACACCAGGAGGAGTAGAAGTTGCATGTGGGAGGCGAGGACGAGAGCAAGTAGAAATAAGGCAGGGACCAGGATTGGGAGAGATATCCCCAGAAGCAAGGAGGAGAAGCATGGATAGAAAGAGGATGTGTGAGGATGATTTGTAGGGGTGTGTTTTAGTGCAGGCGGCATAACTGTGTGGTGACAGAGGGCGCAGGTAAGAGAGGAGTTCATGTGAACTGAGAAGTGGTGAAGTAAGGAGAGATGGCGAAATATGAATAGAGTTAGAGACATGATGAGGCTGGTGGAAGGAAGTGCATAATTTGAAAATAAGTGAGGTTACAGTAAATATAAAAAGTAAAGGTGGCATCACAGCAATAGTAATGTGTTGAGATGTGCAGTGTGGGATGATAACCTCCTTTCCAGCGTAGTTCAAATGCAGGAATCAGAAGCAGTAGATTGTGTCCACTTTTTCCACTTCTTTTTGAACTTCCTTTTTAAACCTCCATACTACTTTAAAGATTTCTACTTAAAAGCATTTCTGCTTAAGAGCAAAGGCTGCAAGCAGCAATGGCTGTTGTAAGTTTACTTATATACATTTAGAAAGTCACCTGGTTGGTACAACAAACTTAATTAGCACATGTGAGGGATGTTAAACCAAATTGTTTTTCAAAGGTGGGTGTTGTCTTGCACAAGTGTGAAAGATGAATTAAATTAAGGCAATAGGGGGATGATTTCCACACAGACAATTTGAGATGTTTTTACCTGAGAAAAGACAAGAGATGAGATGAGATGAGAAGCAGATCAATGGTTCCAACTTCCTTTTTAAACTTCCATACTACTTTAAAGATTTCTACTTAAAAGCATTTCTGCTTAAGAGCAAAGGCTGCATTTATTTATTATTTATTACTATTTATTACCCCCGTTTTGTTATGATTATGATTACTAATATTGTTGCAAACAAATGTAACACTTAAAAATGCAATCCAAGCAGCACTTAAAAAACCCCAAACCAAACCAAAAAAATAAATAGTCCCTATAGGCTTAAGCTTGCTGCATGGTCACAGCTTTGAGCACAGCCAGGGTTAAGATGCATAGCCAGTAAACCCACTAAGCTGTGACCATGCAGCAAGCTTAAGCCTATAGGGAACCATGTTTATCATTGTGAAGCAAAAGGTGGCACTGTGTGCTCATTTGCATGTCATTTCCCAGAATCCCTTGCTGCAGTGGAAGTGCTGTGTGCTGGGTGATAATGGTGAAAGGCGGGGTTGCAGACCTGTTTAAGACATGCAAATGAGCATACCTTAATATTTCAATTTGTTTTATATATATATAGATATATATATATATATATCTATATATATATAAAATTATATATATATTTTTTTAAATATATGCAGCCTTTGATTACCTTTATTGATCCTGCTTTCCAGGGTTTACGAAATGGCTGCCTTTCAGTTCCAATCAATCAGTCAGTGTAACTCAGCAGCTACAATGTATTCATAAAATTACTAACGTAACATAATCTATTGTTACAGTTTGCAGCTCAAACTGATGGGCAAATTGACAACATATGATCACAAACAGTAAAGTGTTACAGAGATCCTGCACTGCTTGGGAAGTGTGCTGAAGCCTGCTATAGAAAACAATATATTAAAACTAATTAAAAATGGCATTGAGTTGAATAATTAAAAAATGCAGTAAGTATTATCTAATACTACAGAACTGATTTATTTGAAAAAACACACATCGGATATTGCATGGATTGCTTCTACAATGGATCAGAGAAGGCTGTAATATCTAGCCGTCTATCAGTGACAATTATCTAGTAGTGAATGAGTAATGTGGTCTATCAATAAATTAATAACAAAACCTCTCTACCATATAAATTATGTTATGACCATATACTGATGCAAGAAGCATAGGATTTAAGTCAATTACATTTTTTAAACCTGGTACATAGATTTCTTAAAGAGAAAATGCATGTATTAGAGGCAACTATTTGTACAGTATACACTCACACAAACAGAAATTATCCTATTCTGTATAATACTACTTCAATACTTTAATGTTTAAAATATCTGGAATAACTGGAGTGTTAAAATGTTAAAATTGCAACTGTAGGAGTAAAAAAGGCACACAGAGGCAATACTTACCAAGCCACATACTTATTTGAAGGTGACACAAATAATTTTCTGCCAAAGAATAAAATAGTTATACATTTATTAGATGACAAGAACTACATTCAGAAAAAGGGAAATAAAATTAAGAAAAATAGCAGTGAAAGCAAACTTGAAAAATGCCATTTGACTAGTGGAGATTTCTGTTGTCATTCAGATGATGAATGTCCATTCTCAACATGGTTCCATCTAAACTGACTAGTCTTTAGGATAAAGGGATATAATGAAGAAGTGGTGTAGTGACTCTAGAAAGTTGAATCCACTCCTTTTGATTTTGGGATCATGAAAATGAATTGCTTATCTGAATGATTCTTTCTTGGTAAAATAAATAAAACATGTATAAGGCTGCAGCACAGTGATCCATATCCAGATATGTGTGGCACTTTGGTGCAGATTCATCAAGCTCTGATGCGGAGTATTGCACCAGATCCGGCGATAACAGCCAATAAAGTCAATGGCACTTAATGCCGGATCAGGTGAAATACCCCACATCACAGCGTGACGAATCCCTGAGTTTGTGTGTTGTTTACCTGAAAGGCTTCATAATGTTGAAATTTAAAATAAAAGCAAATGCAGATGCGGCGTGTGCGGTTGTTCTCCAAAATATTACAGCATGTCAGAATTTCCATAGGATCAAATGGCAATGTTGGCACATAATAACACAGTATGTATGTATGTCTTTATTTATATAGCACCATTAGTGTACATAGCACTTCACATTAGTACTACACGTGACAATCATATAAATAACAAATAATAGAAATAACAGATCATGGGAATAAGTGATTCAGACATAAAAGTAACATTTCGGAAGAGGAGTCCCTGCTCCGGGAAGCTTACAATCTAACAGTACAGTATACCACAGTAGGAAAGACTTGCTGATCAGTTCCACAATCACAATTATCAGTGTCTAAATACTATATAAGGTTCAGCTACAGGCGCTCAATAACAAACAAAAAGAGTGTAAATATGTCCCCTGATTGACCCCAAAGTAGTTCAAATACAACCTTAGAGTCCAATCATTTGAAATTTGAGTCCAAAAACAGTCCAGACTGCTGAAAAAATCCAGCAGGGTGCTGCTTTCTCAGATGGAAGTACTAACCAAGTACTTCAGTGATAACTGCAAAGGATGAGAAGAAAAGAAAGCGCACACTTCCTGGTGCAAATAAAGTTTTACTAGGTTAAAATCACAGAAAAAAATCAATCAATAATACACTCACAAACATCCGGTCAGTTTAGGCAGTATGTGGTAATCCACAGATGCGTGCTGGAGTTGTGCAGGGTTGTCTTTGCGTGGGGATACTATGCCAGCTGCTACAGCGCGTCTGCTGCCTGCTTCCGCCCCCCAGGGGTTGGAGTGCCCTTCTGTGTCACGTGACGGCTTCAGACTGCGTCACCATGTGATCTCCTCAAGCTCCCCCTCCTCCGTAGGGCGTCGCAACAGCGCGGCACTTCAGGGATGATCTCACCACAGCCGGTCTAACAAAGTAAGCCCGCTCCCTGTCTTCTCCCTCACGAAGTTCAGCACTGCAGTACTCACAGTCATGATCCTCCTTGCACCATACAAGTCACCCTACATGTTTGGAGGCGTGGCCTCTTCATCAGGGGACCCCTGCACAACTCCAGCACGCATCTGTGGATTACCACAGACTGCCTAAACTGACCGGATGTTTGTGAGTGTATTGTTGATTGATTTTTTTCTGTGATTTTAACCTAGTAAAACTTTATTTGCACCAGGAAGTGTGCGCTTTCTTTTCTTCTCATCCAGTACAGTATACCACACCAGAGAGAGAACAATGAAGCCAGTAACATCTCTAGGGCAATTTGGCAACCATTCTTACTTTATGATTCTAAACCTTAATGCTACTTTAGGTTCTCTAATTCTATGGGTTTATCACAACCTTAAAGAAGATTACCACCATATTGAGGCTTATTCTATGCAGTTGGACGCGACGAATCCCTCTGAGATTGGTCGGAAACTTCTATTGTCTTCATACCAGTTTACTGCAAACCTCTCCTTCATCTCTCTCATTCTCACTATCTCCCATCTCTCACTCTATCTCTCCCCATCTCTCTCTCTCCCTCCCTTTATTTATCCCCCTTCTAACTCTTACACTTCCCCTCTCTCCCCATGCATTTCTCTCCAGCATGCATATTTTTCCTCACTCTCTCCCCATGTATATCTTTTCCCCCACCACTCACTCTCCTCTCATGTATTTCTTCCCCCCACTTGCTCTCTTCACATGTATATCTTCCCCCCACACTAACTCTCTCCCCCCATTTATTTCTCTCCTCTTCGCACTTACTCACTCCCCACCCCCCACATGTATTTCTTCCACCTGCCAAAAGATCCAGCATCAGCCGTCCGATCCCCCAGACACTTGTCTCGGCTCTCAACACCCCACCCCCCACCCCTATTGGCAGCCTTGCCTATTATTCCATGGAACCAGCAATGGTTTTTTAGACTTACTGGGTTAAATTCTGAAAGAAAAAAAAACTGAAAAGAAAAATACAGAACCAGAGGTTGCACCTTTTAAAAACTGTAAATGTTACAAAAAAAGTCAATGAATATCATATCTATTGGATAAGATTTCAGAAGAAAAGTGTTATAAATTATATTATTTGGCTTCCTAGGTTAAAAAAAATATATATTCTTTAGTTTGCATTGGTTTTTTTTTTTTCTTCAATTGTTTCACAAGAAGATTTTTAAGGTCTCAAAAGATCATTTATAATAGCACAAACTGTTTCCATGTAAGTATTATAATAACAGACATAAAGTCCTTCTTGTAGAATGAATGTATTTATGCAATGCAAACTTTGTTTTAACCTTGGCATTTCAGATATTTAATGAAATAAGCTAAGCAGTGACAGTATTTTAATAGTGTTGAATACTAAAATCTATTGATTTACAGAAATATGCCTGAAAGCCCACATGCAAGTCATAATGTACCACATAAAAATACACATTTCTGAAGAAAAAAGGATAGTAAAAAAGGTTTAAGTACAGTATTGTGTTACATTTTAAAGTACAGTACATCATAATGACTTCATAATTATCTTACTGGAACTGTTACAGAGAGGTGGCTTTAGAACATAAAGTTCATAACACATCATAATTAATTTAAAGGTATTAGAAAAATGTCTTAGTAAGTAGAGAAGGGAAGAATAGTCCAAACCTGTTTCCCAGAATTGTAATGATATTTTAAGCCAAAACTGCTCCCCCTATCAAAAACTGCCCACTAAAAAATCGAACCGTATTGTTAAGAATGTGGACTTTGATTCCAATTTGTTTTTTTAAATAGGTTTGAAGAAGGGTGTCTCCGGAGCTGAACCACGGTGATTTCTTGACTTTCAAGCCACTCGCTGGATATTTCTACACCATGCAGGGGCTTACTTAATGTTCGTCTCATTGGCGTCCTGCGTTCCAGGTCTCTTCTCCAGGTGGATAAACTAGATGCTCATCTATCCTCCAATTGGTTGGCTCTGCTATCTCCTCCTACACGTTTCTCCAATCAGGTTTATTTCCTCATGAAATGTCTTACATCATCACATGTCTATATTTTATAGTCCCAATAATGAGCAGGCTCCTGCTACTTACAATGGTGATCGAATTAACCGTTTTGTGGGAAACCTCCAAGATCATGTTATACAAAATCCTACATCTTCGTATAAAATCTACATGATAAATACTATATTTTATTATCTAAATGCAATATTCAATAACAAATAACTATCTATCCAATATAAATACAATTCCTAAATATGTATATACAGAAACATTCATAAAACTCCTATTCCCAATGCTTAGGATACTATAAAAGCAACACTACACCAAATATTTAAAGCATATACATAGTTTACAATATTTAAAACACACATCAAGTAATATATCTGGGATGCTTTTATAAAAAAAAACACGTTTCCATAAAACACAAAAACATATAATTGTGAGAACATATTAAATATATAATGGATCAAAAAAATAGATATTTAAAAAATATATAATCATATAAAAACATATACAGTATACTGCTCTGAATTGATTTTCAAGTCTATTGCCTAATGGTTACTTAACTCCATAGATTAGCATTTATTTACAAAAATCATCCCAGATCTATGTCAATATTTAGACCTAAAGGTACCTGAGTTTTCATTCTATAGATCAACTGAGTCTCCCTCTGTGATAAGCTCTTAATCCTTTTACCGCCTCTCCAATTTAAATCTACTATATCGATTTCAAAGAAGGTTAAATCTCCAGAGTTTTGTTTTTGTTTATCTTTAAAATGTTTAGCGACACTATGACTTTCAAATCCCCCTTTGATATTTCTCAGATGTTCTTAACTTCTAATTTTCAGCGTTTTTCCAGTCCCCCCCATGTATTGGATCCCATGTGGACAGTCCAACACATATATTACAAATGTACTTTTACATTAAATAAAATCCTTGACTTCAAATGATTCTTGCGTATTATTAAATTTGAATGATTTCTTATCTTTACAGACTGAGCAATTTTTGCACTCATGGAAGCCTTTCATTTTATTTAGCTACTGTATCTCTTTTCTGTACTTTGTATTTGATTTTTAATACAGTGGGAGCCAGGATATGTTTAAAGATTGGGTTAAAGAACTTGTTGATAAGATGAGAAGATTGGTTTTAAAATAGTAATTCAACAGAATGTTCCAATGTCACCTTAGCATTTTCTTTATCTGTCTACCAGTTAAATAATATACTGAAGACTTACTGCTCAAACCCTAATGCCAATTTAAATACTAGTAATGACTAGGGTGCACAGGGACATTTATATCAGAATGCGCAAAGACTAGTTTGTGGAGAAAAGATCCCCACACAGGGGTCCCTATCACTTTCACTCAAAGTACATAGTCAGATATAAAGATATATAGTAATCTTAAGAACTCCAATATTCTAAACAAGAGAATGTGAATGATGATATAAATATCTCTTATGTAACACTAATTCATGTAAAAAACAACAAAGCTTTATTAGCAAATGACGTAGACGCTTCGTGATTATATTTACAGTGCAATAAAAGATACCCCGTTGAAAGGCTGCAATTAACTAGTAATATTAGTAGTTATCCACATGATATGGATTTGTAACATGATTAGTGACCAAAACACCGAATTGCAGCATATCGCTGTAAATACACGTGGATGCCAATATAGGTCTGAGACTCCTAACGGGACAGGATTTCCTATCACCATAATACTCCTCTCAGGTGTTTAGTACCCGTAGAATCAAGGAAGCCACAAAGGTTAGTTGATATTACAACAGCAATATAACCACAAGTTCTATGGTATAATAGCATCAAAGATATAAATTAGCTGAATTGCTTAATCTGGCAAAAAAAACGTTGATTTTTGCTCTTATCGCCAGCTTCTCTGGGCTTACTGAATCGCTGTAGGCTTTTTTGACGAGAAACAATGTAACAAAAAACAGATAAAGTGCGCAAATTATTATGTCTATTGATTAACCCCTTCACCTCCGTGTATTAATTAAATAACAAAATACAACCTCTAAATCGATGGGTGACCTGCAGCTATATGAACAGGGGCAAACCCCTAGGCAACTGAAACACAAGAAAGACAAAAGCGCAAAAGCACATAGTGAAGTTTGTAAAAATGGGTGAATATAATTTTAGGGTATAATATCTGCGTACATCAGGTTAGTAGGTATAAAGCATTTCATGTGCAATACATGAGTTTACCAACGCCGCACTGCCGCCTCCAGACTTTGGGAACTCTCTCTCACAGCATCCAGGACAAACTGTCTCAATTGTAGTTGGAAACCTCCACTGCGGTGCTGTATCTTGGTCAGTCTCCTTCCCCGATCGCTGCCGTTATAGCTGCTCCTTCTCGGGTCTGTTTTCCAGCTGCCACTGTGTCTCAGCTCACTTCGGCAGTAGTTCACGTGTCCCGCGGGGTTTGCGACCGGCCGCAAAGGGAGGTGGTGCCGTAAAGCACGATCTTAGCTTTACTGCAATTTGCGGAATGCAGTTTTTTTTGTGAGAAGTCAGTCCAATGCAGGAAAAATCACACAGAGTGTGGGGATAAGGTCCTAGGACTTATTAAAATCTTTATCCAACGCGTTTCGAAGCATAGGCTTCTTCTTCAGGGATAAATTGGACTGATTTAAAAACATATTTATACCCATACTCCGCTACTGATTGGTCACAATCAGAGGTGTCTACACCAATCTGATCCTCACTTTGCATCATCCCACAAGTGTGGGTATTTATGATAATGACTTCTTAAAGTGCTCTAGTGATTTGACCTATTCAGTGCTGGTCCAGGGGTATAATAAAATCACAATACATTTATTCATTTATTAATACATATTAAAAAACACTTAAATAAAAATGCCAGTGATTAAGGATAATTCAAAGGCTCTGAAATAAAACAAACAGATGTTACTTACACGTATAAAGAATAATAATACTTATTACTATGAATGGATATCACAGATGTTATTCAAATTATATTTATAAAAAAACCAAGTACTCGATTTCTCTGATACATATACCTATACGGGGCCTATTTCTAATATTGTTTAGTATAAACACCAAAGGTCTATGTTTTCATTTAGACCTTTAGGACCTAAGGTCTTCAACTGGTGAATCCAGTAAGTTTCTTGGACTGATATATCTTTTACTCTATCTCCTCCACGTCTGTTTTGGGGGATGGTTTTAATCCCTTTGAAGGTCAGGGTTGCGGGGTCTTTGTTATGATGGGTTGAGAAGTGACGACTTACACTATGAGTCTGTAGTGCATGTTTGATATTTCTCACGTGCTCTTGTATACGTGTTTTAAGACATCTTTTTGTGCGGCCTACGTATTGCAGGCCGCAGGGGCATTCTAGTAGGTATACTAAGAATCTTGTGTTGCAATTGATAAATTCAGTAATGTTATACACTTTGTTATCTATATTTGATCTAAATGTTTTGCGTTCAGTGTGTAGGAGTTTACATGTACAACATCTTCCACAGGGAAAGTTCCCTACTAAATTGTTACTCAACCAAGATTGGGCACCTCTATTTGTTACAGTTTTACCTATATCACTCGGTACTAATGTGTCTTTTAGACTGCGAGCTTTCCTATATATAAACTTGGGAGATGTGTTTATGTGTCCACTGAGAATGGGGTCTGTAGAGATAATACCCCAATGTTTTTTATGACTCCTTCTATTTTTCTGTGCATAGAGTTATAGTTTGTAATGAATGGAACTTCTATTCGATCCTCATCCACATTTAGAGGATTTTTCTTTTGTATTAACAGTTTGTTCCGATCTATTTTTCTAACCTTATCTAGTTCAAGTCTGAGTTGTTTGTAATTATATCCTCTTTCTAAAAATCTTGAGAACAGAAATTGGGCTTGTAGTTCAAAATCTGCCTCATTGCTGCAGTTTCTCTTTATTCTCATAAACTGACCTCCAGGTATGTTGCTAATCCAAGTTTTTTTATGGTTGCTGGAGGCCAGTAAGAGATTATTCGTATCTACCTTTTTAAAGAAGGTTTTGGTTGTTACCCCTTCTGCCACTGAGGCTGTTAGGTCCAGATCTAGATAGCTGACATTCTCTGCGTGTGTTACATGGGTGAATACCAGGTTGTGGTCATTATGATTGATGTAATTCATAAATCCATCTACTGATTCTTCATCACCCTCCCACACACAGAGAATGTCATCTATATAGCGACGCCATATCACTATATTTTTCAGGAATGGATTTTCCTTCCAGATAAAGGTTTCTTCCCAGTTCCCCATATACAGGTTTGCGAAACTGGGGGCAAATCGTGTGCCCATTGCAGTTCCGCAAACCTGCAAGAAGAACTGGGAAAGAAAAAGAAAATAGTTGTGGCTAAGCACATATTTTATGGCTTCTAATATAAACCATCTGTTTAGATCTGTGATGTTTGGTTCCTGTCTCAGGTAATTCTCCACTGCTGCAATACCCTTAATATGTGGAATGCTAGTGTACAATGCTTGGACGTCACACGTCAGCCATCTGTACGAGCTTTTCCATTCGAATTTTGCAAAGAGATTTAATACCGCAGAGGAGTCCTTTAGATATGAAGGTAACTCCCCTACGATTCTTTGCAGGAAGTAATCCACATACTGGGATAAATTTGCTGTCAGTGAGGATATACCCGAGACTATTGGTCTCCCTGGCGGGTTTATAAGAGATTTGTGCAACTTAGGTAAATGGTAAAACACCGGTATTTTTGGTGACTTATTGTAAAGAAACCCATATTCTTTCTCTGTGATTATTGTTTTGGATAATGCCTCATCTAGAAGTTTTTTAAGAGTAATTAGAAATAATGATGTAGGGTCTGAGGTTAGTTTTTTATAAAAGACAGGGTCACAAAGGAGTCGGCGTGCCTCTTGCTCATATATGGAGCGATCTTGTAGAACCACACCTCCTCCCTTGTCAGCCTGTCTAATAATTAGTTGGTTATTATCCTGCAGAAATTTTAATGCAAGATTTTCAGCCTTGGAAATATTCTGTTTAATGTTCCATTTTCTATCACTATTATTAATTTTATTTAGATCATTATAAACCATATCAAAAAAGGTTTCTACATGGTTACCCCTAGAGTGATATGGGTAAAATGTGGATTGAGTTTTAAACGGCGTGTGTGTACATACTGTTGTGTCTTTATCTTTATCTATTGCTTGAATTGTATCTACTATATTGTTAGTTTCTTTTTTCAACTTAATAAAGTGTCTTTTTAGTGTGATATTTCTTGTAAATTTATTAAGATCTTTAAAAAGTTGAAATGAGTTTGCCCCACTAGTCTTAGAAAAAGAGAGTCCTTTGCTTAGGACTCTTTTTTGATCTTCTGTGAGGATGAACGTGGAGAGATTGAAAATCCCTCTATCTACCTGAGTAGGTTGAGTCCCTAGAATTCTTTTCTTTTGGACCCTGGATCCTCCTCTTTTCCCTCTTCTGGCAATGGTCTTTTTAGCTTGGTCCCTGAGATCACCTGTTTGTGGTTCTCTGTGCTTTTCACTTCTTTTTCGGGAGAGCCATGCCTCCTCCTTATTAGATCTAAAAAAAGAGATGGAGAGGAGGGAGAAGGGGAGGGTGCAGGGCGATTCTCACGTGTATGTTCTTGTATCCTCACAGGAGGTCTGAATGACTCATTTTGTTGTTGATAATTGTTTTGTCTATTTTTATTGTATTTGTAGTTTTCGTCATAATTTCTCCCTTTATAGTTAGGGTTCCTAGGGTGTCCTCCCCTTTGGGGATATGATCTATCTCTTCTAGGATGTTCCCTTCTATCTATAGACTGATGACCTCCATGTTGTCTCCCTCTCTCATTTTGATCTCCATTAGAGCGACTATTAGAATCCCCATTAGTGTCATTCACAGTTTTGTTATCAGTCATCTTTCCTTTAGTATTATCTTTGGCCCAGGTACGTTGTTTATTTGTATCGTAGTCATTTTTGTCTCTATAAAATTTAAAGTGCTTGGTTTTTGCGGTCTCGTCATCATGTTGTTCTAAGTTGGCGCATACCTCGTGTTCCAACTCAGAGCAATCATTGGCGATAATGAGGGGCTCCATGGTTTTAATTTGTTCTTCAATTTGGGCTCCCAATTCTTTTAGTGATTTATTTCTCTCAAATATTATTAATCGCACTAAGTCATTAGAACATTCATCTAAAATGCGTATCCACTCCTTCATGAAGTGTTCATTGTCCCTACCAAATGTGGGGTTTTTTAATATGC
The DNA here is from genome assembly GCF_040206685.1 of Ascaphus truei. Taxonomy (NCBI): domain Eukaryota; kingdom Metazoa; phylum Chordata; class Amphibia; order Anura; family Ascaphidae; genus Ascaphus; species Ascaphus truei. The sequence goes on along the minus strand of NC_134487.1, from coordinate 263,221,942 downwards.
GTAGGCCTCTAGGTAATCTACCACAGTCTAGATATCTCTGCATTGTATGTCTCTCAAACCATTGTTTGCTTTCTGTGATGAGAAGTTTTTCTAGGTTTTTAAACATTTCTTTCATAGACGTTTGCTCATTGCTAGACTCATTAGTCCCTTTGGGCTCCTCTGCAAAGAGGAGATCAAAGGCCTCTTCACGTTTGGCTCTGCAAGCATTTAGACTCCAAACCATAGTGATGTTAATAGCACAGATAACTTATACAATGAAAATAAGTGCAGCACTAAATATTGTGAAGAAACAATGTAACAAAAAACAGATAAAGTGCGCAAATTATTATGTCTATTGATTAACCCCTTCACCTCCGTGTATTAATTAAATAACAAAATACAACCTCTAAATCGATGGGTGACCTGCAGCTATATGAACAGGGGCAAACCCCTAGGCAACTGAAACACAAGAAAGACAAAAGCGCAAAAGCACATAGTGAAGTTTGTAAAAATGGGTGAATATAATTTTAGGGTATAATATCTGCGTACATCAGGTTAGTAGGTATAAAGCATTTCATGTGCAATACATGAGTTTACCAACGCCGCACTGCCGCCTCCAGACTTTGGGAACTCTCTCTCACAGCATCCAGGACAAACTGTCTCAATTGTAGTTGGAAACCTCCACTGCGGTGCTGTATCTTGGTCAGTCTCCTTCCCCGATCGCTGCCGTTATAGCTGCTCCTTCTCGGGTCTGTTTTCCAGCTGCCACTGTGTCTCAGCTCACTTCGGCAGTAGTTCACGTGTCCCGCGGGGTTTGCGACCGGCCGCAAAGGGAGGTGGTGCCGTAAAGCGCGATCTTAGCTTTACTGCAATTTGCCGAATGCAGTTTTTTTTGTGAGAAGTCAGTCCAATGCAGGAAAAATCACACAGAGTGTGGGGATAAGGTCCTAGGACTTATTAAAATCTTTATCCAACGCGTTTCGAAGCATAGGCTTCTTCTTCAGGGATAAATTGGACTGATTTAAAAACATATTTATACCCATACTCCGCTACTGATTGGTCACAATCAGAGGTGTCTACACCAATCTGATCCTCACTTTGCATCATCCCACAAGTGTGGGTATTTATGATAATGACTTCTTAAAGTGCTCTAGTGATTTGACCTATTCAGTGCTGGTCCAGGGGTATAATAAAATCACAATACATTTATTCATTTATTAATGCATATTAAAAAACACTTAAATAAAAATGCCAGTGATTAAGGATAATTCAAAGGCTCTGAAATAAAACAAACAGGTGTTACTTACACGTATAAAGAATAATAATACTTATTACTATGAATGGATATCACAGATGTTATTCAAATTATATTTATAAAAAAACCAAGTACTCGATTTCTCTGATACATATACCTATACGGGGCCTATTTCTAATATTGTTTAGTATAAACACCAAAGGTCTATGTTTTCATTTAGACCTTTAGGACCTAAGGTCTTCAACTGGTGAATCCATTAAGGTTCTTGGACTGATATATATTTTACTCTATTTCCTCCACGTCTGTTTTGGGGGATGGTTTTAATCCCTTTGAAGGTCAGGGTTGTGGGGTCTTTGTTATGATGGGTTGAGAAGTGACGACTTACACTATGAGTCTGTAGTGCATGTTTGATATTTCTCACGTGCTCTTGTATACGTGTTTTAAGACATCTTTTTGTGCGGCCTACGTATTGCAGGCCGCAGGGGCATTCTAGTAGGTATACTAAGAATCTTGTGTTGCAATTGATAAATTCAGTAATGTTATACACTTTGTTATCTATATTTGATCTAAATGTTTTGCGTTCAGTGTGTAGGAGTTTACATGTACAACATCTTCCACAGGGAAAGTTCCCTACTAAATTGTTACTCAACCAAGATTGGGCACCTCTATTTGTTACAGTTTTACCTATATCACTCGGTACTAATGTGTCTTTTAGACTGCGAGCTTTCCTATATATAAACTTGGGAGATGTGTTTATGTGTCCACTGAGAATGGGGTCTGTAGAGATAATACCCCAATGTTTTTTTATGACTCCTTCTATTTTTCTGTGCATAGAGTTATAGTTTGTAATGAATGGAACTTCTATTCGATCCTCATCCACATTTAGAGGATTTTTCTTTTGTATTAACAGTTTGTTCCGATCTATTTTTCTAACCTTATCTAGTTCAAGTCTGAGTTGTTTGTAATTATATCCTCTTTCTAAAAATCTTGAGAACAGAAATTGGGCTTGTAGTTCAAAATCTGCCTCATTGCTGCAGTTTCTCTTTATTCTCATAAACTGACCTCCAGGTATGTTGCTAATCCAAGTTTTTTTATGGTTGCTGGAGGCCAGTAGGAGATTATTCGTATCTACCTTTTTAAAGAAGGTTTTGGTTGTTACCCCTTCTGCCACTGAGGCTGTTAGGTCCAGATCTAGATAGCTGACATTCTCTGCGTGTGTTACATGGGTGAATACCAGGTTGTGGTCATTATGATTGATGTAATTCATAAATCCATCTACTGATTCTTCATCACCCTCCCACACACAGAGAATGTCATCTATATAGCGACGCCATATCACTATATTTTTCAGGAATGGATTTTCCTTCCAGATAAAGGTTTCTTCCCAGTTCCCCATATACAGGTTTGCGAAACTTGGGGCAAATCGTGTGCCCATTGCAGTTCCGCAAACCTGCAAGAAGAACTGGGAAAGAAAAAGAAAATAGTTGTGGCTAAGCACATATTTTATGGCTTCTAATATAAACCATCTGTTTAGATCTGTGATGTTTGGTTCCTGTCTCAGGTAATTCTCCACTGCTGCAATACCCTTAATATGTGGAATGCTAGTGTACAATGCTTGGACGTCACACGTCAGCCATCTGTACGAGCTTTTCCATTCGAATTTTGCAAAGAGATTTAATACCGCAGAGGAGTCCTTTAGATATGAAGGTAACTCCCCTACGATTCTTTGCAGGAAGTAATCCACATACTGGGATAAATTTGCTGTCAGTGAGGATATACCCGAGACTATTGGTCTCCCTGGCGGGTTTATAAGAGATTTGTGCAACTTAGGTAAATGGTAAAACACCGGTATTTTTGGTGACTTATTGTAAAGAAACCCATATTCTTTCTCTGTGATTATTGTTTTGGATAATGCCTCATCTAGAAGTTTTTTAAGAGTAATTAGAAATAATGATGTAGGGTCTGAGGTTAGTTTTTTATAAAAGACAGGGTCACAAAGGAGTCGGCGTGCCTCTTGCTCATATATGGAGCGATCTTGTAGAACCACACCTCCTCCCTTGTCAGCCTGTCTAATAATTAGTTGGTTATTATCCTGCAGAAATTTTAATGCAAGATTTTCAGCCTTGGAAATATTCTGTTTAATGTTCCATTTTCTATCACTATTATTAATTTTATTTAGATCATTATAAACCATATCAAAAAAGGTTTCTACATGGTTACCCCTAGAGTGATATGGGTAAAATGTGGATTGAGTTTTAAACGGCGTGTGTGTACATACTGTTGTGTCTTTATCTTTATCTATTGCTTGAATTGTATCTACTATATTGTTAGTTTCTTTTTTCAACTTAATAAAGTGTCTTTTTAGTGTGATATTTCTTGTAAATTTATTAAGATCTTTAAAAAGTTGAAATGAGTTTGCCCCACTAGTCTTAGAAAAAGAGAGTCCTTTGCTTAGGACTCTTTTTTGATCTTCTGTGAAGATGAACGTGGAGAGATTGAAAATCCCTCTATCTACCTGAGTAGGTTGAGTCCCTAGAATTCTTTTCTTTTGGACCCTGGATCCTCCTCTTTTCCCTCTTCTGGCAATGGTCTTTTTAGCTTGGTCCCTGAGATCACCTGTTTGTGGTTCTCTGTGCTTTTCACTTCTTTTTCGGGAGAGCCATGCCTCCTCCTTATTAGATCTAAAAAAAGAGATGGAGAGGAGGGAGAAGGGGAGGGTGCAGGGCGATTCTCACGTGTATGTTCTTGTATCCTCACAGGAGGTCTGAATGACTCATTTTGTTGTTGATAATTGTTTTGTCTATTTTTATTGTATTTGTAGTTTTCGTCATAATTTCTCCCTTTATAGTTAGGGTTCCTAGGGTGTCCTCCCCTTTGGGGATATGATCTATCTCTTCTAGGATGTTCCCTTCTATCTATAGACTGATGACCTCCATGTTGTCTCCCTCTCTCATTTTGATCTCCATTAGAGCGACTATTAGAATCCCCATTAGTGTCATTCACAGTTTTGTTATCAGTCATCTTTCCTTTAGTATTATCTTTGGCCCAGGTACGTTGTTTATTTGTATCGTAGTCATTTTTGTCTCTATAAAATTTAAAGTGCTTGGTTTTTGCGGTCTCGTCATCATGTTGTTCTAAGTTGGCGCATACCTCGTGTTCCAACTCAGAGCAATCATTGGCGATAATGAGGGGCTCCATGGTTTTAATTTGTTCTTCAATTTGGGCTCCCAATTCTTTTAGTGATTTATTTCTCTCAAATATTATTAATCGCACTAAGTCATTAGAACATTCATCTAAAATGCGTATCCACTCCTTCATGAAGTGTTCATTGTCCCTACCAAATGTGGGGTTTTTTAATATGCGTAGGCCTCTAGACTGACCAAGATACAGCACCGCAGTGGAGGTTTCCAACTACAATTGAGACAGTTTGTCCTGGATGCTGTGAGAGAGAGTTCCCAAAGTCTGGAGGCGGCAGTGCGGCGTTGGTAAACTCATGTATTGCACATGAAATGCTTTATACCTACTAACCTGATGTACGCAGATATTATACCCTAAAATTATATTCACCCATTTTTACAAACTTCACTATGTGCTTTTGCGCTTTTGTCTTTCTTGTGTTTCAGTTGCCTAGGGGTTTGCCCCTGTTCATATAGCTGCAGGTCACCCATCGATTTAGAGGTTGTATTTTGTTATTTAATTAATACACGGAGGTGAAGGGGTTAATCAATAGACATAATAATTTGCGCACTTTATCTGTTTTTTGTTACATTGTTTCTTCACAATATTTAGTGCTGCACTTATTTTCATTGTATAAGTTATCTGTGCTATTAACATCACTATGGTTTGGAGTCTAAATGCTTGCAGAGCCAAACGTGAAGAGGCCTTTGATCTCCTCTTTGCAGAGGAGCCCAAAGGGACTAATGAGTCTAGCAATGAGCAAACGTCTATGAAAGAAATGTTTAAAAACCTAGAAAAACTTCTCATCACAGAAAGCAAACAATGGTTTGAGAGACGTACAATGCAGAGATATCTAGACTGTGGTAGATTACCTAGAGGCCTACGCATATTAAAAAACCCCACATTTGGTAGGGACAATGAACACTTCATGAAGGAGTGGATACGCATTTTAGATGAATGTTCTAATGACTTAGTGCGATTAATAATATTTGAGAGAAATAAATCACTAAAAGAATTGGGAGCCCAAATTGAAGAACAAATTAAAACCATGGAGCCCCTCATTATCGCCAATGATTGCTCTGAGTTGGAACACGAGGTATGCGCCAACTTAGAACAACATGATGACGAGACCGCAAAAACCAAGCACTTTAAATTTTATAGAGACAAAAATGACTACGATACAAATAAACAACGTACCTGGGCCAAAGATAATACTAAAGGAAAGATGACTGATAACAAAACTGTGAATGACACTAATGGGGATTCTAATAGTCGCTCTAATGGAGATCAAAATGAGAGAGGGAGACAACATGGAGGTCATCAGTCTATAGATAGAAGGGAACATCCTTGAAGAGATAGATCATATCCCCAAAGGGGAGGACACCCTAGGAACCCTAACTATAAAGGGAGAAATTATGACGAAAACTACAAATACAATAAAAATAGACAAAACAATTATCAACAACAAAATTAGTCATTCAGACCTCCTGTGAGGATACAAGAACATACACGTGAGAATCGCCCTGCACCCTCCCCTTCTCCCTCCTCTCCATCTCTTTTTTTAGATCTAATAAGGAGGAGGCATGGCTCTCCCGAAAAAGAAGTGAAAAGCACAGAGAACCACAAACAGGTGATCTCAGGGACCAAGCTAAAAAGACCATTGCCAGAAGAGGGAAAAGAGGAGGATCCAGGGTCCAAAAGAAAAGAATTCTAGGGACTCAACCTACTCAGGTAGATAGAGGGATTTTCAATCTCTCCACGTTCATCCTCACAGAAGATCAAAAAAGAGTCCTAAGCAAAGGACTCTCTTTTTCTAAGACTAGTGGGGCAAACTCATTTCAACTTTTTAAAGATCTTAATAAATTTACAAGAAATATCACACTAAAAAGACACTTTATTAAGTTGAAAAAAGAAACTAACAATATAGTAGATACAATTCAAGCAATAGATAAAGATAAAGACACAACAGTATGTACACACACGCCGTTTAAAACTCAATCCACATTTTACCCATATCACTCTAGGGGTAACCATGTAGAAACCTTTTTTGATATGGTTTATAATGATCTAAATAAAATTAATAATAGTGATAGAAAATGGAACATTAAACAGAATATTTCCAAGGCTGAAAATCTTGCATTAAAATTTCTGCAGGATAATAACCAACTAATTATTAGACAGGCTGACAAGGGAGGAGGTGTGGTTCTACAAGATCGCTCCATATATGAGCAAGAGGCACGCCGACTCCTTTGTGACCCTGTCTTTTATAAAAAACTAACCTCAGACCCTACATCATTATTTCTAATTACTCTTAAAAAACTTCTAGATGAGGCATTATCCAAAACAATAATCACAGAGAAAGAATATGGGTTTCTTTACAATAAGTCACCAAAAATACCGGTGTTTTACCATTTACCTAAGTTGCACAAATCTCTTATAAACCCGCCAGGGAGACCAATAGTCTCGGGTATATCCTCACTGACAGCAAATTTATCCCAGTATGTGGATTACTTCCTGCAAAGAATCGTAGGGGAGTTACCTTCATATCTAAAGGACTCCTCTGCGGTATTAAATCTCTTTGCAAAATTCGAATGGAAAAGCTCGTACAGATGGCTGACGTGTGACGTCCAAGCATTGTACACTAGCATTCCACATATTAAGGGTATTGCAGCAGTGGAGAATTACCTGAGACAGGAACCAAACATCACAGATCTAAACAGATGGTTTATATTAGAAGCCATAAAATATGTGCTTAGCCACAACTATTTTCTTTTTCTTTCCCAGTTCTTCTTGCAGGTTTGCGGAACTGCAATGGGCACACGATTTGCCCCCAGTTTCGCAAACCTGTATATGGGGAACTGGGAAGAAACCTTTATCTGTAAGGAAAATCCATTCCTGAAAAATATAGTGATATGGCGTCGCTATATAGATGACATTCTCTGTGTGTGGGAGGGTGATGAAGAATCAGTAGATGGATTTATGAATTACATCAATCATAATGACCACAACCTGGTATTCACCCATGTAACACACGCAGAGAATGTCAGCTATCTAGATCTGGACCTAACAGCCTCAGTGGCAGAAGGGGTAACAACCAAAACCTTCTTTAAAAAGGTAGATACGAATAATCTCTTACTGGCCTCCAGCAACCATAAAAAAACTTGGATTAGCAACATACCTGGAGGTCAGTTTATGAGAATAAAGAGAAACTGCAGCAATGAGGCAGATTTTGAACTACAAGCCCAATTTCTGTTCTCAAGATTTTTAGAAAGAGGATATAATTACAAACAACTCAGACTTGAACTAGATAAGGTTAGAAAAATAGATCGGAACAAACTGTTAATACAAAAGAAAAATCCTCTAAATGTGGATGAGGATCGAATAGAAGTTCCATTCATTACAAACTATAACTCTATGCACAGAAAAATAGAAGGAGTCATAAAAAAACATTGGGGTATTATCTCTACAGACCCCATTCTCAGTGGACACATAAACACATCTCCCAAGTTTATATATAGGAAAGCTCGCAGTCTAAAAGACACATTAGTACCGAGTGATATAGGTAAAACTGTAACAAATAGAGGTGCCCAATCTTGGTTGAGTAACAATTTAGTAGGGAACTTTCCCTGTGGAAGATGTTGTACATGTAAACTCCTACACACTGAACGCAAAACATTTAGATCAAATATAGATAACAAAGTGTATAACATTACTGAATTTATCAATTGCAACACAAGATTCTTAGTATACCTACTAGAATGCCCCTGCGGCCTGCAATACGTAGGCCGCACAAAAAGATGTCTTAAAACACGTATACAAGAGCACGTGAGAAATATCAAACATGCACTACAGACTCATAGTGTAAGTCGTCACTTCTCAACCCATCATAACAAAGACCCCACAACCCTGACCTTCAAAGGGATTAAAACCATCCCCCAAAACAGACGTGGAGGAGATAGAGTAAAAGATATATCAGTCCAAGAAACTTACTGGATTCACCAGTTGAAGACCTTAGGTCCTAAAGGTCTAAATGAAAACATAGACCTTTGGTGTTTATACTAAACAATATTAGAAATAGGCCCCGTATAGGTATATGTATCAGAGAAATCGAGTACTTGGTTTTTTTATAAATATAATTTGAATAACATCTGTGATATCCATTCATAGTAATAAGTATTATTATTCTTTATACGTGTAAGTAACACCTGTTTGTTTTATTTCAGAGCCTTTGAATTATCCTTAATCACTGGCATTTTTATTTAAGTGTTTTTTAATATGTATTAATAAATGAATAAATGTATTGTGATTTTATTATACCCCTGGACCAGCACTGAATAGGTCAAATCACTAGAGCACTTTAAGAAGTCATTATCATAAATACCCACACTTGTGGGATGATGCAAAGTGAGGATCAGATTGGTGTAGACACCTCTGATTGTGACCAATCAGTAGCGGAGTATGGGTATAAATATGTTTTTAAATCAGTCCAATTTATCCCTGAAGAAGAAGCCTATGCTTCGAAACGCGTTGGATAAAGATTTTAATAAGTCCTAGGACCTTATCCCCACACTCTGTGTGATTTTTCCTGCATTGGACTGACTTCTCACAAAAAAAACTGCATTCCGCAAATTGCAGTAAAGCTAAGATCGCGCTTTACGGCACCACCTCCCTTTGCGGCCGGTCGCAAACCCCGCGGGACACGTGAACTACTGCCGAAGTGAGCTGAGACACAGTGGCAGCTGGAAAACAGACCCGAGAAGGAGCAGCTATAACGGCAGCGATTGGGGAAGGAGACGGACCAAGATACAGCACCGCAGTGGAGGTTTCCAACTACAATTGAGACAGTTTGTCCTGGATGCTGTGAGAGAGAGTTCCCAAAGTCTGGAGGCGGCAGTGCGGCGTTGGTAAACTCATGTATTGCACATGAAATGCTTTATACCTACTAACCTGATGTACGCAGATATTATACCCTAAAATTATATTCACCCATTTTTACAAACTTCACTATGTGCTTTTGCGCTTTTGTCTTTCTTGTGTTTCAGTTGCCTAGGGGTTTGCCCCTGTTCATATAGCTGCAGGTCACCCATCGATTTAGAGGTTGTATTTTGTTATTTAATTAATACACGGAGGTGAAGGGGTTAATCAATAGACATAATAATTTGCGCACTTTATCTGTTTTTTGTTACATTGTTTCTTCACAATATTTAGTGCTGCACTTATTTTCATTGTATAAGTTATCTGTGCTATTAACATCACTATGGTTTGGAGTCTAAATGCTTGCAGAGCCAAACGTGAAGAGGCCTTTGATCTCCTCTTTGCAGAGGAGCCCAAAGGGACTAATGAGTCTAGCAATGAGCAAACGTCTATGAAAGAAATGTTTAAAAACCTAGAAAAACTTCTCATCACAGAAAGCAAACAATGGTTTGAGAGACGTACAATGCAGAGATATCTAGACTGTGGTAGATTACCTAGAGGCCTACGCATATTAAAAAACCCCACATTTGGTAGGGACAATGAACACTTCATGAAGGAGTGGATACGCATTTTAGATGAATGTTCTAATGACTTAGTGCGATTAATAATATTTGAGAGAAATAAATCACTAAAAGAATTGGGAGCCCAAATTGAAGAACAAATTAAAACCATGGAGCCCCTCATTATCGCCAATGATTGCTCTGAGTTGGAACACGAGGTATGCGCCAACTTAGAACAACATGATGACGAGACCGCAAAAACCAAGCACTTTAAATTTTATAGAGACAAAAATGACTACGATACAAATAAACAACGTACCTGGGCCAAAGATAATACTAAAGGAAAGATGACTGATAACAAAACTGTGAATGACACTAATGGGGATTCTAATAGTCGCTCTAATGGAGATCAAAATGAGAGAGGGAGACAACATGGAGGTCATCAGTCTATAGATAGAAGGGAACATCCTTGAAGAGATAGATCATATCCCCAAAGGGGAGGACACCCTAGGAACCCTAACTATAAAGGGAGAAATTATGACGAAAACTACAAATACAATAAAAATAGACAAAACAATTATCAACAACAAAATGAGTCATTCAGACCTCCTGTGAGGATACAAGAACATACACGTGAGAATCGCCCTGCACCCTCCCCTTCTCCCTCCTCTCCATCTCTTTTTTTAGATCTAATAAGGAGGAGGCATGGCTCTCCCGAAAAAGAAGTGAAAAGCACAGAGAACCACAAACAGGTGATCTCAGGGACCAAGCTAAAAAGACCATTGCCAGAAGAGGGAAAAGAGGAGGATCCAGGGTCCAAAAGAAAAGAATTCTAGGGACTCAACCTACTCAGGTAGATAGAGGGATTTTCAATCTCTCCACGTTCATCCTCACAGAAGATCAAAAAAGAGTCCTAAGCAAAGGACTCTCTTTTTCTAAGACTAGTGGGGCAAACTCATTTCAACTTTTTAAAGATCTTAATAAATTTACAAGAAATATCACACTAAAAAGACACTTTATTAAGTTGAAAAAAGAAACTAACAATATAGTAGATACAATTCAAGCAATAGATAAAGATAAAGACACAACAGTATGTACACACACGCCGTTTAAAACTCAATCCACATTTTACCCATATCACTCTAGGGGTAACCATGTAGAAACCTTTTTTGATATGGTTTATAATGATCTAAATAAAATTAATAATAGTGATAGAAAATGGAACATTAAACAGAATATTTCCAAGGCTGAAAATCTTGCATTAAAATTTCTGCAGGATAATAACCAACTAATTATTAGACAGGCTGACAAGGGAGGAGGTGTGGTTCTACAAGATCGCTCCATATATGAGCAAGAGGCACGCCGACTCCTTTGTGACCCTGTCTTTTATAAAAAACTAACCTCAGACCCTACATCATTATTTCTAATTACTCTTAAAAAACTTCTAGATGAGGCATTATCCAAAACAATAATCACAGAGAAAGAATATGGGTTTCTTTACAATAAGTCACCAAAAATACCGGTGTTTTACCATTTACCTAAGTTGCACAAATCTCTTATAAACCCGCCAGGGAGACCAATAGTCTCGGGTATATCCTCACTGACAGCAAATTTATCCCAGTATGTGGATTACTTCCTGCAAAGAATCGTAGGGGAGTTACCTTCATATCTAAAGGACTCCTCTGCGGTATTAAATCTCTTTGCAAAATTCGAATGGAAAAGCTCGTACAGATGGCTGACGTGTGACGTCCAAGCATTGTACACTAGCATTCCACATATTAAGGGTATTGCAGCAGTGGAGAATTACCTGAGACAGGAACCAAACATCACAGATCTAAACAGATGGTTTATATTAGAAGCCATAAAATATGTGCTTAGCCACAACTATTTTCTTTTTCTTTCCCAGTTCTTCTTGCACACGATTTGCCCCCAGTTTCGCAAACCTGTATATGGGGAACTGGGAAGAAACCTTTATCTGTAAGGAAAATCCATTCCTGAAAAATATAGTGATATGGCGTCGCTATATAGATGACATTCTCTGTGTGTGGGAGGGTGATGAAGAATCAGTAGATGGATTTATGAATTACATCAATCATAATGACCACAACCTGGTATTCACCCATGTAACACACGCAGAGAATGTCAGCTATCTAGATCTGGACCTAACAGCCTCAGTGGCAGAAGGGGTAACAACCAAAACCTTCTTTAAAAAGGTAGATACGAATAATCTCTTACTGGCCTCCAGCAACCATAAAAAAAACTTGGATTAGCAACATACCTGGAGGTCAGTTTATGAGAATAAAGAGAAACTGCAGCAATGAGGCAGATTTTGAACTACAAGCCCAATTTCTGTTCTCAAGATTTTTAGAAAGAGGATATAATTACAAACAACTCAGACTTGAACTAGATAAGGTTAGAAAAATAGATCGGAACAAACTGTTAATACAAAAGAAAAATCCTCTAAATGTGGATGAGGATCGAATAGAAGTTCCATTCATTACAAACTATAACTCTATGCACAGAAAAATAGAAGGAGTCATAAAAAAACATTGGGGTATTATCTCTACAGACCCCATTCTCAGTGGACACATAAACACATCTCCCAAGTTTATATATAGGAAAGCTCGCAGTCTAAAAGACACATTAGTACCGAGTGATATAGGTAAAACTGTAACAAATAGAGGTGCCCAATCTTGGTTGAGTAACAATTTAGTAGGGAACTTTCCCTGTGGAAGATGTTGTACATGTAAACTCCTACACACTGAACGCAAAACATTTAGATCAAATATAGATAACAAAGTGTATAACATTACTGAATTTATCAATTGCAACACAAGATTCTTAGTATACCTACTAGAATGCCCCTGCGGCCTGCAATACGTAGGCCGCACAAAAAGATGTCTTAAAACACGTATACAAGAGCACGTGAGAAATATCAAACATGCACTACAGACTCATAGTGTAAGTCGTCACTTCTCAACCCATCATAACAAAGACCCCACAACCCTGACCTTCAAAGGGATTAAAACCATCCCCCAAAACAGACGTGGAGGAGATAGAGTAAAAGATATATCAGTCCAAGAAACTTACTGGATTCACCAGTTGAAGACCTTAGGTCCTAAAGGTCTAAATGAAAACATAGACCTTTGGTGTTTATACTAAACAATATTAGAAATAGGCCCCGTATAGGTATATGTATCAGAGAAATCGAGTACTTGTTTTTTTTATAAATATAATTTGAATAACATCAGTGATATCCATTCATAGTAATAAGTATTATTATTCTTTATACGTGTAAGTAACACCTGTTTGTTTTATTTCAGAGCCTTTGAATTATCCTTAATCACTGGCATTTTTATTTAAGTGTTTTTTAATATGTATTAATAAATGAATAAATGTATTGTGATTTTATTATACCCCTGGACCAGCACTGAATAGGTCAAATCACTAGAGCACTTTAAGAAGTCATTATCATAAATACCCACACTTGTGGGATGATGCAAAGTGAGGATCAGATTGGTGTAGACACCTCTGATTGTGACCAATCAGTAGCGGAGTATGGGTATAAATATGTTTTTAAATCAGTCCAATTTATCCCTGAAGAAGAAGCCTATGCTTCGAAACGCGTTGGATAAAGATTTTAATAAGTCCTAGGACCTTATCCCCACACTCTGTGTGATTTTTCCTGCATTGGACTGACTTCTCACAAAAAAAACTGCATTCCGCAAATTGCAGTAAAGCTAAGATCGCGCTTTACGGCACCACCTCCCTTTGCGGCCGGTCGCAAACCCCGCGGGACACGTGAACTACTGCCGAAGTGAGCTGAGACACAGTGGCAGCTGGAAAACAGACCCGAGAAGGAGCAGCTATAACGGCAGCGATTGGGGAAGGAGACTGACCAAGATACAGCACCGCAGTGGAGGTTTCCAACTACAATTGAGACAGTTTGTCCTGGATGCTGTGAGAGAGAGTTCCCAAAGTCTGGAGGCGGCAGTGCGGCGTTGGTAAACTCATGTATTGCACATGAAATGCTTTATACCTACTAACCTGATGTACGCAGATATTATACCCTAAAATTATATTCACCCATTTTTACAAACTTCACTATGTGCTTTTGCGCTTTTGTCTTTCTTGTGTTTCAGTTGCCTAGGGGTTTGCCCCTGTTCATATAGCTGCAGGTCACCCATCGATTTAGAGGTTGTATTTTGTTATTTAATTAATACACGGAGGTGAAGGGGTTAATCAATAGACATAATAATTTGCGCACTTTATCTGTTTTTTGTTACATTGTTTCTTCACAATATTTAGTGCTGCACTTATTTTCATTGTATAAGTTATCTGTGCTATTAACATCACTATGGTTTGGAGTCTAAATGCTTGCAGAGCCAAACGTGAAGAGGCCTTTGATCTCCTCTTTGCAGAGGAGCCCAAAGGGACTAATGAGTCTAGCAATGAGCAAACGTCTATGAAAGAAATGTTTAAAAACCTAGAAAAACTTCTCATCACAGAAAGCAAACAATGGTTTGAGAGACGTACAATGCAGAGATATCTAGACTGTGGTAGATTACCTAGAGGCCTACGCATATTAAAAAACCCCACATTTGGTAGGGACAATGAACACTTCATGAAGGAGTGGATACGCATTTTAGATGAATGTTCTAATGACTTAGTGCGATTAATAATATTTGAGAGAAATAAATCACTAAAAGAATTGGGAGCCCAAATTGAAGAACAAATTAAAACCATGGAGCCCCTCATTATCGCCAATGATTGCTCTGAGTTGGAACACGAGGTATGCGCCAACTTAGAACAACATGATGACGAGACCGCAAAAACCAAGCACTTTAAATTTTATAGAGACAAAAATGACTACGATACAAATAAACAACGTACCTGGGCCAAAGATAATACTAAAGGAAAGATGACTGATAACAAAACTGTGAATGACACTAATGGGGATTCTAATAGTCGCTCTAATGGAGATCAAAATGAGAGAGGGAGACAACATGGAGGTCATCAGTCTATAGATAGAAGGGAACATCCTTGAAGAGATAGATCATATCCCCAAAGGGGAGGACACCCTAGGAACCCTAACTATAAAGGGAGAAATTATGACGAAAACTACAAATACAATAAAAATAGACAAAACAATTATCAACAACAAAATTAGTCATTCAGACCTCCTGTGAGGATACAAGAACATACACGTGAGAATCGCCCTGCACCCTCCCCTTCTCCCTCCTCTCCATCTCTTTTTTTAGATCTAATAAGGAGGAGGCATGGCTCTCCCGAAAAAGAAGTGAAAAGCACAGAGAACCACAAACAGGTGATCTCAGGGACCAAGCTAAAAAGACCATTGCCAGAAGAGGGAAAAGAGGAGGATCCAGGGTCCAAAAGAAAAGAATTCTAGGGACTCAACCTACTCAGGTAGATAGAGGGATTTTCAATCTCTCCACGTTCATCCTCACAGAAGATCAAAAAAGAGTCCTAAGCAAAGGACTCTCTTTTTCTAAGACTAGTGGGGCAAACTCATTTCAACTTTTTAAAGATCTTAATAAATTTACAAGAAATATCACACTAAAAAGACACTTTATTAAGTTGAAAAAAGAAACTAACAATATAGTAGATACAATTCAAGCAATAGATAAAGATAAAGACACAACAGTATGTACACACACGCCGTTTAAAACTCAATCCACATTTTACCCATATCACTCTAGGGGTAACCATGTAGAAACCTTTTTTGATATGGTTTATAATGATCTAAATAAAATTAATAATAGTGATAGAAAATGGAACATTAAACAGAATATTTCCAAGGCTGAAAATCTTGCATTAAAATTTCTGCAGGATAATAACCAACTAATTATTAGACAGGCTGACAAGGGAGGAGGTGTGGTTCTACAAGATCGCTCCATATATGAGCAAGAGGCACGCCGACTCCTTTGTGACCCTGTCTTTTATAAAAAACTAACCTCAGACCCTACATCATTATTTCTAATTACTCTTAAAAAACTTCTAGATGAGGCATTATCCAAAACAATAATCACAGAGAAAGAATATGGGTTTCTTTACAATAAGTCACCAAAAATACCGGTGTTTTACCATTTACCTAAGTTGCACAAATCTCTTATAAACCCGCCAGGGAGACCAATAGTCTCGGGTATATCCTCACTGACAGCAAATTTATCCCAGTATGTGGATTACTTCCTGCAAAGAATCGTAGGGGAGTTACCTTCATATCTAAAGGACTCCTCTGCGGTATTAAATCTCTTTGCAAAATTCGAATGGAAAAGCTCGTACAGATGGCTGACGTGTGACGTCCAAGCATTGTACACTAGCATTCCACATATTAAGGGTATTGCAGCAGTGGAGAATTACCTGAGACAGGAACCAAACATCACAGATCTAAACAGATGGTTTATATTAGAAGCCATAAAATATGTGCTTAGCCACAACTATTTTCTTTTTCTTTCCCAGTTCTTCTTGCAGGTTTGCGGAACTGCAATGGGCACACGATTTGCCCCCAGTTTCGCAAACCTGTATATGGGGAACTGGGAAGAAACCTTTATCTGTAAGGAAAATCCATTCCTGAAAAATATAGTGATATGGCGTCGCTATATAGATGACATTCTCTGTGTGTGGGAGGGTGATGAAGAATCAGTAGATGGATTTATGAATTACATCAATCATAATGACCACAACCTGGTATTCACCCATGTAACACACGCAGAGAATGTCAGCTATCTAGATCTGGACCTAACAGCCTCAGTGGCAGAAGGGGTAACAACCAAAACCTTCTTTAAAAAGGTAGATACGAATAATCTCTTACTGGCCTCCAGCAACCATAAAAAAACTTGGATTAGCAACATACCTGGAGGTCAGTTTATGAGAATAAAGAGAAACTGCAGCAATGAGGCAGATTTTGAACTACAAGCCCAATTTCTGTTCTCAAGATTTTTAGAAAGAGGATATAATTACAAACAACTCAGACTTGAACTAGATAAGGTTAGAAAAATAGATCGGAACAAACTGTTAATACAAAAGAAAAATCCTCTAAATGTGGATGAGGATCGAATAGAAGTTCCATTCATTACAAACTATAACTCTATGCACAGAAAAATAGAAGGAGTCATAAAAAAACATTGGGGTATTATCTCTACAGACCCCATTCTCAGTGGACACATAAACACATCTCCCAAGTTTATATATAGGAAAGCTCGCAGTCTAAAAGACACATTAGTACCGAGTGATATAGGTAAAACTGTAACAAATAGAGGTGCCCAATCTTGGTTGAGTAACAATTTAGTAGGGAACTTTCCCTGTGGAAGATGTTGTACATGTAAACTCCTACACACTGAACGCAAAACATTTAGATCAAATATAGATAACAAAGTGTATAACATTACTGAATTTATCAATTGCAACACAAGATTCTTAGTATACCTACTAGAATGCCCCTGCGGCCTGCAATACGTAGGCCGCACAAAAAGATGTCTTAAAACACGTATACAAGAGCACGTGAGAAATATCAAACATGCACTACAGACTCATAGTGTAAGTCGTCACTTCTCAACCCATCATAACAAAGACCCCACAACCCTGACCTTCAAAGGGATTAAAACCATCCCCCAAAACAGACGTGGAGGAGATAGAGTAAAAGATATATCAGTCCAAGAAACTTACTGGATTCACCAGTTGAAGACCTTAGGTCCTAAAGGTCTAAATGAAAACATAGACCTTTGGTGTTTATACTAAACAATATTAGAAATAGGCCCCGTATAGGTATATGTATCACAGAAATCGAGTACTTGGTTTTTTTATAAATATAATTTGAATAACATCTGTGATATCCATTCATAGTAATAAGTATTATTATTCTTTATACGTGTAAGTAACACCTGTTTGTTTTATTTCAGAGCCTTTGAATTATCCTTAATCACTGGCATTTTTATTTAAGTGTTTTTTAATATGTATTAATAAATGAATAAATGTATTGTGATTTTATTATACCCCTGGACCAGCACTGAATAGGTCAAATCACTAGAGCACTTTAAGAAGTCATTATCATAAATACCCACACTTGTGGGATGATGCAAAGTGAGGATCAGATTGGTGTAGACACCTCTGATTGTGACCAATCAGTAGCGGAGTATGGGTATAAATATGTTTTTAAATCAGTCCAATTTATCCCTGAAGAAGAAGCCTATGCTTCGAAACGCGTTGGATAAAGATTTTAATAAGTCCTAGGACCTTATCCCCACACTCTGTGTGATTTTTCCTGCATTGGACTGACTTCTCACAAAAAAAACTGCATTCCGCAAATTGCAGTAAAGCTAAGATCGCGCTTTACGGCACCACCTCCCTTTGCGGCCGGTCGCAAACCCCGCGGGACACGTGAACTACTGCCGAAGTGAGCTGAGACACAGTGGCAGCTGGAAAACAGACCCGAGAAGGAGCAGCTATAACGGCAGCGATTGGGGAAGGAGACTGACCAAGATACAGCACCGCAGTGGAGGTTTCCAACTACAATTGAGACAGTTTGTCCTGGATGCTGTGAGAGAGAGTTCCCAAAGTCTGGAGGCGGCAGTGCGGCGTTGGTAAACTCATGTATTGCACATGAAATGCTTTATACCTACTAACCTGATGTACGCAGATATTATACCCTAAAATTATATTCACCCATTTTTACAAACTTCACTATGTGCTTTTGCGCTTTTGTCTTTCTTGTGTTTCAGTTGCCTAGGGGTTTGCCCCTGTTCATATAGCTGCAGGTCACCCATCGATTTAGAGGTTGTATTTTGTTATTTAATTAATACACGGAGGTGAAGGGGTTAATCAATAGACATAATAATTTGCGCACTTTATCTGTTTTTTGTTACATTGTTTCTTCACAATATTTAGTGCTGCACTTATTTTCATTGTATAAGTTATCTGTGCTATTAACATCACTATGGTTTGGAGTCTAAATGCTTGCAGAGCCAAACGTGAAGAGGCCTTTGATCTCCTCTTTGCAGAGGAGCCCAAAGGGACTAATGAGTCTAGCAATGAGCAAACGTCTATGAAAGAAATGTTTAAAAACCTAGAAAAACTTCTCATCACAGAAAGCAAACAATGGTTTGAGAGACATACAATGCAGAGATATCTAGACTGTGGTAGATTACCTAGAGGCCTACGCATATTAAAAAACCCCACATTTGGTAGGGACAATGAACACTTCATGAAGGAGTGGATACGCATTTTAGATGAATGTTCTAATGACTTAGTGCGATTAATAATATTTGAGAGAAATAAATCACTAAAAGAATTGGGAGCCCAAATTGAAGAACAAATTAAAACCATGGAGCCCCTCATTATCGCCAATGATTGCTCTGAGTTGGAACACGAGGTATGCGCCAACTTAGAACAACATGATGACGAGACCGCAAAAACCAAGCACTTTAAATTTTATAGAGACAAAAATGACTACGATACAAATAAACAACGTACCTGGGCCAAAGATAATACTAAAGGAAAGATGACTGATAACAAAACTGTGAATGACACTAATGGGGATTCTAATAGTCGCTCTAATGGAGATCAAAATGAGAGAGGGAGACAACATGGAGGTCATCAGTCTATAGATAGAAGGGAACATCCTTGAAGAGATAGATCATATCCCCAAAGGGGAGGACACCCTAGGAACCCTAACTATAAAGGGAGAAATTATGACGAAAACTACAAATACAATAAAAATAGACAAAACAATTATCAACAACAAAATGAGTCATTCAGACCTCCTGTGAGGATACAAGAACATACACGTGAGAATCGCCCTGCACCCTCCCCTTCTCCCTCCTCTCCATCTCTTTTTTTAGATCTAATAAGGAGGAGGCATGGCTCTCCCGAAAAAGAAGTGAAAAGCACAGAGAACCACAAACAGGTGATCTCAGGGACCAAGCTAAAAAGACCATTGCCAGAAGAGGGAAAAGAGGAGGATCCAGGGTCCAAAAGAAAAGAATTCTAGGGACTCAACCTACTCAGGTAGATAGAGGGATTTTCAATCTCTCCACGTTCATCCTCACAGAAGATCAAAAAAGAGTCCTAAGCAAAGGACTCTCTTTTTCTAAGACTAGTGGGGCAAACTCATTTCAACTTTTTAAAGATCTTAATAAATTTACAAGAAATATCACACTAAAAAGACACTTTATTAAGTTGAAAAAAGAAACTAACAATATAGTAGATACAATTCAAGCAATAGATAAAGATAAAGACACAACAGTATGTACACACACGCCGTTTAAAACTCAATCCACATTTTACCCATATCACTCTAGGGGTAACCATGTAGAAACCTTTTTTGATATGGTTTATAATGATCTAAATAAAATTAATAATAGTGATAGAAAATGGAACATTAAACAGAATATTTCCAAGGCTGAAAATCTTGCATTAAAATTTCTGCAGGATAATAACCAACTAATTATTAGACAGGCTGACAAGGGAGGAGGTGTGGTTCTACAAGATCGCTCCATATATGAGCAAGAGGCACGCCGACTCCTTTGTGACCCTGTCTTTTATAAAAAACTAACCTCAGACCCTACATCATTATTTCTAATTACTCTTAAAAAACTTCTAGATGAGGCATTATCCAAAACAATAATCACAGAGAAAGAATATGGGTTTCTTTACAATAAGTCACCAAAAATACCGGTGTTTTACCATTTACCTAAGTTGCACAAATCTCTTATAAACCCGCCAGGGAGACCAATAGTCTCGGGTATATCCTCACTGACAGCAAATTTATCCCAGTATGTGGATTACTTCCTGCAAAGAATCGTAGGGGAGTTACCTTCATATCTAAAGGACTCCTCTGCGGTATTAAATCTCTTTGCAAAATTCGAATGGAAAAGCTCGTACAGATGGCTGACGTGTGACGTCCAAGCATTGTACACTAGCATTCCACATATTAAGGGTATTGCAGCAGTGGAGAATTACCTGAGACAGGAACCAAACATCACAGATCTAAACAGATGGTTTATATTAGAAGCCATAAAATATGTGCTTAGCCACAACTATTTTCTTTTTCTTTCCCAGTTCTTCTTGCAGGTTTGCGGAACTGCAATGGGCACACGATTTGCCCCCAGTTTCGCAAACCTGTATATGGGGAACTGGGAAGAAACCTTTATCTGGAAGGAAAATCCATTCCTGAAAAATATAGTGATATGGCGTCGCTATATAGATGACATTCTCTGTGTGTGGGAGGGTGATGAAGAATCAGTAGATGGATTTATGAATTACATCAATCATAATGACCACAACCTGGTATTCACCCATGTAACACACGCAGAGAATGTCAGCTATCTAGATCTGGACCTAACAGCCTCAGTGGCAGAAGGGGTAACAACCAAAACCTTCTTTAAAAAGGTAGATACGAATAATCTCTTACTGGCCTCCAGCAACCATAAAAAAACTTGGATTAGCAACATACCTGGAGGTCAGTTTATGAGAATAAAGAGAAACTGCAGCAATGAGGCAGATTTTGAACTACAAGCCCAATTTCTGTTCTCAAGATTTTTAGAAAGAGGATATAATTACAAACAACTCAGACTTGAACTAGATAAGGTTAGAAAAATAGATCGGAACAAACTGTTAATACAAAAGAAAAATCCTCTAAATGTGGATGAGGATCGAATAGAAGTTCCATTCATTACAAACTATAACTCTATGCACAGAAAAATAGAAGGAGTCATAAAAAAACATTGGGGTATTATCTCTACAGACCCCATTCTCAGTGGACACATAAACACATCTCCCAAGTTTATATATAGGAAAGCTCGCAGTCTAAAAGACACATTAGTACCGAGTGATATAGGTAAAACTGTAACAAATAGAGGTGCCCAATCTTGGTTGAGTAACAATTTAGTAGGGAACTTTCCCTGTGGAAGATGTTGTACATGTAAACTCCTACACACTGAACGCAAAACATTTAGATCAAATATAGATAACAAAGTGTATAACATTACTGAATTTATCAATTGCAACACAAGATTCTTAGTATACCTACTAGAATGCCCCTGCGGCCTGCAATACGTAGGCCGCACAAAAAGATGTCTTAAAACACGTATACAAGAGCACGTGAGAAATATCAAACATGCACTACAGACTCATAGTGTAAGTCGTCACTTCTCAACCCATCATAACAAAGACCCCACAACCCTGACCTTCAAAGGGATTAAAACCATCCCCCAAAACAGACGTGGAGGAGATAGAGTAAAAGATATATCAGTCCAAGAAACTTACTGGATTCACCAGTTGAAGACCTTAGGTCCTAAAGGTCTAAATGAAAACATAGACCTTTGGTGTTTATACTAAACAATATTAGAAATAGGCCCCGTATAGGTATATGTATCACAGAAATCGAGTACTTGGTTTTTTTATAAATATAATTTGAATAACATCTGTGATATCCATTCATAGTAATAAGTATTATTATTCTTTATACGTGTAAGTAACACCTGTTTGTTTTATTTCAGAGCCTTTGAATTATCCTTAATCACTGGCATTTTTATTTAAGTGTTTTTTAATATGTATTAATAAATGAATAAATGTATTGTGATTTTATTATACCCCTGGACCAGCACTGAATAGGTCAAATCACTAGAGCACTTTAAGAAGTCATTATCATAAATACCCACACTTGTGGGATGATGCAAAGTGAGGATCAGATTGGTGTAGACACCTCTGATTGTGACCAATCAGTAGCGGAGTATGGGTATAAATATGTTTTTAAATCAGTCCAATTTATCCCTGAAGAAGAAGCCTATGCTTCGAAACGCGTTGGATAAAGATTTTAATAAGTCCTAGGACCTTATCCCCACACTCTGTGTGATTTTTCCTGCATTGGACTGACTTCTCACAAAAAAAACTGCATTCGGCAAATTGCAGTAAAGCTAAGATCGCGCTTTACGGCACCACCTCCCTTTGCGGCCGGTCGCAAACCCCGCGGGACACGTGAACTACTGCCGAAGTGAGCTGAGACACAGTGGCAGCTGGAAAACAGACCCGAGAAGGAGCAGCTATAACGGCAGCGATCGGGGAAGGAGACTGACCAAGATACAGCACCGCAGTGGAGGTTTCCAACTACAATTGAGACAGTTTGTCCTGGATGCTGTGAGAGAGAGTTCCCAAAGTCTGGAGGCGGCAGTGCGGCGTTGGTAAACTCATGTATTGCACATGAAATGCTTTATACCTACTAACCTGATGTACGCAGATATTATACCCTAAAATTATATTCACCCATTTTTACAAACTTCACTATGTGCTTTTGCGCTTTTGTCTTTTTTTTGACGAGAAGCAGGCGATAAGTGGCTTATAGCCAGTGGTCGACAAATCACCAAAAAATCTACTCGCCGAACAAAAAAAATCTACTCGCCACCTAGTACCAAACGTGTGCTGCTTGGGCCAATTGGAGCCCGCCACGATGTTAAATCCACTGGCCCGGGGCGAGCAAATGTATAGGCTTGTCGAACACTGCTTATAGCTGCTTACTGCATGAGGCCCATAATCGTGGTCTGATACATCTCTCTTCTGGATCAATTCTTGATAAACACTTGAGATAAGGCCCTTTTGATATTTTATTTTCAACAGAGACTTTCAAAGATCACAGTGGCTGGAAAAAACTAAACTGGGCTGCATACTCAGACTAAAATGTCTAATTTGTAGATACCTAAAAAAAACACTTCTTTGGGAGGGCATACTTAATACTTAGAACTTCAAAAGAAAGTAAATAACCCTTCGATATAAGATGGCCCAGATCTACAATATTCCTGCTTTACCACTGATCAAGCTGTTTTGAGATAAATCCTGGAGCAAAATTCAGACTAAAATTGGCATCAATCTTGATGGGTTTTGAAGTTGACCAAATCTCTTTTTAGATTGATAACATATATTCATGGTGAGTCTAATCCCTTCAGAATGCCGTTGGGTCATAATTTTATTAAACTATCCGTTTCTAACCATAATAGTGCTGGGAGCGAAACCCGTGCCGCCACCGTAGTCTCAATATCTACCCAACAGTATTGCTTGATATTCGAGTGCCAGTAGGGGACATGTTTAAGGTATAGATAGTATTTCTTTATATCTGGGACTGAAAGGCCACCTCCCGTTTTTGAGGACAACATAACAGATCTACTTCTGCGTAAGAAAAATCCCTAGATATTTAATTTTTGTTTTTTGCCATTTATAGTTGAAGTTTAATTGGATTAGTTTCACCTCATGTTCTGGAAGTGAAAGGTTCATGGCTTCCGATTTATCCAGATACGTTTTATAACCTGACATAGCTCCAAACTCCTCAATAACTGCTTGCAGGTTGGGTAGAGATGTCAGAGGGATCCTAATGGTTAAAATAATATCGTCCGGAAAAAGAGAACTTATATACTGTATTTCACTCCCTATTGGAATATCGTAAATATTAGAGTTTCTTCTAATAGCACTTGCTAAGGGTTCTATAGTTAACACTAACAGAAGAGGGGAAGCGGACAGCCCTGTCTTGTTCCGTTCGATATTTTAATTATATTCATATTACCACCTGGAATCTTGAGAAAAGTAGGACAATCATAAAGAGCCTGGATCCCTTGTAGATATAGGCATGAGAACTCGAAGCACTCAAGTGTTTTATTTATAAAAAGCCAGCTAATTCTATCGAAGGCCTTTTCTGCGTCTAGACTCAATAAAATAGCCTTCTATTTGCTTGAGTTTACATGGTTTATAATATTTATAATCTTTCTTGTATTGTCAGAGGCCTGCCTTTCTCCGATAAAACCTACCTGATCAATATGAATGTTTTGGTAAAATGGGGTTCAGTCTGTTGGACAGAATGTTGTTATATAATTTATAGATCCAAATTTATTACTGAAATTGGTCTATAGCTTCTGCAGTTTAAATGATCCCTTCCTTCCTTGTTGATAATGGCTATGTTTGGCCCCGGGGCTTTGCTAGGTTTCAATTCTTTAATTATTGCCATCAGTTCTAAATTTGTAATTTTTGTATTTAATATTTTGCTGTCTTCCTCCAAGAGTCTAGGCAGACCACATGAGCTCAAAAACGCCTCAATTTTCTGGTCTAGATCATTATTTTGGCCTTATTTTCCTTTAAGATTATACAGTTCAGAATAAAAATGATAGACTTCTTTCGCTATCTGATTGGAATCGTATGTTATCTCTCCTTATTTTAAATTTAATAGCATTAGTTTAGGTCCTCTTCTAAATCCCTCTTAATTGCTGGCCAAAATATGGTCCACCTTATTCCCTTTATCATAGTATAGCTGTTTGGTCCTTAAAGTTTCTCCTCTACAGTATATCTTCTAACTGGAATATCCTCAGGTCTTCATGTGCATTTAGCAGTAATTTATATATTTTTTTCGAGGGGGACTTTTTATGTTTTTTTTCTAACATTTAGGGGCCTATGCAGAGAGCAGCGAATTTTAAAATTGGCGAATTTATTAAAAAGTAGCTTTTTTGGAGAGTTTTAATCTCCATATGCAGAAAAGTGCGAATTCTGCTATGTTTAACATGGATGCGTGTGGCGAGTTTAAATTGGCGAGATGCGCGCTTCAGAAATGTGTTAAAACAAATTCGCGCCTTTTTTTTTCCCTTTGCAATGGCCGCGAGCGGCAGTTTTTTTTGGCGAGGCAAAACGGAGACAATCGCGCCATTTTATTGGCGCGAACAGCCGCTAGATGCCGTTCGCGCCTCTCTGCATACGGATATTTTTTAAACTGGCGAGATTGAGGTTCTCGCCAGCCGCGAGGCGAGTTTTACAAATAGAAAAGAAAAATTGGCGCGTTTTTCGGAACTCGCCATTTTCTGCTGCTTTCTGCGCGATTTTCTCCAAAAAATGGCGAATTTCGAAATAGCGCTGCTCTCTGCATAGGCCCCTTAATGTTTCTCCTCTAAGATGTTATACGAGGCTATTCTAGTTTTCTTTTTGTATGAAGCTATTAATATAAATGAACCTCTGATGGTAGCTTTATGGGCTTCCCATAGGGTGGAGCATGAATCCGGAGAAAAAGAATGGTGCAAATAGCGCTACAAGCTAAACAATATATATATATATATATATATATATATATATATATATATATATATAGTGAAAACTAGTAATAAACACTGAAATGTATCCAGCACTTACTGGGCAAGGCTGATGAAGTGCACATGCGCACAAAACGCGTAGGGTCAGAGTGTAAGAGTTCGTCATCGCAGGCGACGCAGTAGGGCGCAGTGTTTGGCAGCAGCAGGAGCAAGACCCCAGCACACTTCCAGTAAAGGACTTTAGGATCCAGGAGAGCGTGGTAGTGTTTGAGAAAGGAGTCAGACACCACCGGAGGACAAGCTGTTCCTAAGACTGCTGTTCACTGTGATTTTTCTCACAGCTTCTTGTTCTTGTGAGTAGGATTCCAGTTTTACACCAACTGGACCAGTTGCCTGCATATTGTTTTTATTTGTCAATTATGTGTTTTATTTTGTATTAAATTAGATCTTCTTTTTCAGTCTTTGTTTTCATTGTTTATTGTTGTAAGTGGTGTTTGTCCTGTGTTTGTGTTACATGTCTGTTTGAACTACGGTATTACACTATTATTTTTTTCTTTATTTCACATATCACGAGCCAATTGGCAGTGGACTCATCCAATTTTGGAAACACAGAAGTTGAAGCGCATCTTTGAAGTGTTCACTTCACTTGGACTCTAATCAGACTGATACACAATTGTTTAGCACCGGTTTGTATTGTTTTTGTTGGAGCATGAATCCACTGAACCTGCATTTTGTGTGAAAAATTCTTCTATCGAGTCTTTTATTCTTTTTTCAATTTTAGGGGAGTTGAGATGGGATTAATTTAATCTCCATTGACTACATCTTGGAAGATTAAGGGGAATTCGGAGTAGTATCTCGACAGGGGCATGATCTGACCATGTAATTGGGCCAATATTTGATCTTAAAACCCCCTGTAGAATGTCTGTTGACACCAAAAAACTGCTCAATTCTGGAGTAGGAGTCATGTGGTTTCAGGATCTCCAGGCATCCAACATGAATTTTCTTTTATAAATTCCCTAAATTGTTTACTATTTCTATAAATTTGAGCTGAGAGGGTTTTCCCAACCGGATTAGATGTATCTGTATCTGGATTTTGGACAATATTAAAATCTCCGGCCACAATCAATGAGGGTCTTGGATTTTTATCCAATTTTTCTACAATATTTTTGAGGAATTTCACTTGATTATCGTTAGGTGTGAACACATTTACAAGAGTTACACTCTTCCCTAGAATTGCTCCATCTATTATAATAAACCGTCCTTCTGGGTTTCTCTTTATACCATTACAATGGAATGGAATCCCATGTCTTATTAATATAGCCACACCCTGTTTTTTGCTACTGCAAGATGCATAGTATACCTTTGGGGATGACTTTTTGTAGTTATTAGGCAGCTCTGAAGAATCAAAATGGGTTTCCTGTAGGAATATATCACTTTTTAATCTGTTAAATTCCGTTTAAGCTAATCTTCTCTTAAAATTAGTATTAAGACCCTTGATGTTTAGTGAGATAATTTTAATTGGTATTCATGAATATCATGTCTACTCAAGCCCCAACTCCCATTGATTTTAATGCTCTACCTATTCATTACCGGCATCTTATGGCAGAAGACTGCTTCGTAAATACAGGCCTTTGTTGCTAGTGTGCTTCTGTTTTTCTAATGATACATAAATCTACTTGTTGTTACAACATGAAATATTAATACTTTGCTGCATAATTTGGCAATGATGTATGTGGTTAGTATTAAAAGCAAAAGGAAAGACAATTTCTAATTTAAAAATATTTAGAATTCCATATTACTATAATATATTATATTATTTAGATGGAATATGACCGTGGTTGCCTAGTCTTGTCATTCTCTGAAATAAAATGAGATTATGGTCACACTTCACTGATTCTGATATATTGCCTGGGTACATGAATTGCATTTAAAAAATGTCATAGAAGAATAGCTGGCACTCCAGGTCTTGTGAAAAAATATATACAACAAAAAAAACAAACAATGAAGCCCAAAGCTACATCCAATACTCTTTGACAAAGGGCCTAGCCCGAAACGCGTCAGAGTGGGTGGTTGCTCCCCTTTTTTTGGTGTCTCCCCATGTTGACCAATAAAGTAGTTTTTTTTAACCTATGGTGTGTTGGATCCTGCTATTTGTCCCTGCGCTGTGCTCCACTCTCCTCTCTAGAGGCTGTTTTCTTCTGATCTTCAATCAAGCTGGATGCACGCCTACACAGATTTCCTGTTGTTTCTCAACATTAACAGTGAGTGGACTTGGTTATTACTGGCTGACCTTTGACTGTGTTATCTATACTGTTCTGTGACCTTATCTGAGTGTGGTTGGTTTAAAGGGGACCGTCTACCATTGGTGTTGTGTCCCCCCAGTACCCAATAAATCCCACTCACAGGTTTTAAGCCATATCTGGCAGTCACATGTTCATGAACTTTATATTGGGATGACAATTGATGTCAATTCACTTGGAGCAGCTTTGTTTCAACTATATATCCAGGAACAAGAATTTTTGATATCTGTGCCTATGGGACCTATTATATGATATACCTGCAGAATTCTGTTGCACCATGATTGGGCTCGATGTCCTGTTTTTCATACATCCAATATGACAAAAATACACAGTGAAATACCTGTATACCTCTTGATAAAGGCTCATTTAGTTAAACCCTTGGTCCAAAGCGTTATAAGCCTGCTAGCCACATCAAGGCATGACCATTAGCAGGTCCTAACACTAACGGATTAAAATTCTTATTTACCTATAATTAGAGGAGGAGTGATCGCATTGGATCAGTCACAACCAGCTGCATAATAGACTACTCACTTGGAAATTGGGAGGGACGAGCTAAAACCCTGGGAGGGGCCACTGACCTCAAAAACAGCTGAGACCAGCTGGACAAAGTTAATAAACTCACATATACCCAGCAAGCTCTAAGGAACCCCAACAATTACCACAATATATATATGAAAAATTGTGAAAAAATAGCAAAAGTTTGTTATACCTCAGAGGCCCCTGAGGAAGTTCCTAAGGAATGAAATGCGTAGGGCAGCGTGGAAGGAGCAGGACCAGATTACCAAGCAAAGCACAAGCTGCAGGATCCCCACCTGATTCCTCCATGTCCCGGTGACAGTAATGCTTCTAGAAGGGACGCCATCCCCAGAGATCGGAGCAAAAGAGGAGCGAGGCTGTGTGTGCTGTCTGTGTCAGTTCCTGGACCCAGGGTGGTATTAATGTTTAAGACAGATAGCCTTTTTTGAGTGCATTGTCTTTTTCTTTTTTGTTTGTTTAGAAACTTGCATAACTGCTCTGTGGTCTGTTTTTCTCTTATTTCTTTGAGCGGAGGATCTGAGGTCTAATATTACACTGATCTCTGACCCCCATACCTGCAAAACTGAGGATCCAGTCACCACCTTAAGGTTGCGGCTAGGGTAACGCTGAGTGGGCACACACTCTCACGCTCAGTGCGATCAAACACAGTGCACGTCCCCATAAGCACACAGTGCTCAGCTGCTTGCAGAGACAAGTTAATTTGTTTCTGCCGCTCGCTGGCGCATCATGTGAGCAGTTTGCAAGCGCCAGCGTGCTCTCATTCATCTTGGCCATAGCCTAATAGGTTTAACTTCTTCATCACATTATTCTAATGCATAGCATGTGAGTGTGATGACCTAGGCCTTTTCTACTTGTAGATTTGGAACCTTTTTGCTGTGTTGCACTATTCCCCCCCCCCCCTCATTTTTTATTCTTGCATATACTTGGGAGTATTTGCGCTCTATATCCTGTACCAAACAATTCTAAAGACTAATGGGAAAAGTACTTTTTTTTTTTTTAAATCGGAGCTGCACGAGCCTGTATGGTTTTTGTATTCTATTGTATTCTATTATATTATTTGTGAGTACAAGTGATAAGACCTTCCCTTTCTAAGCCTTACATTCGAACTGAACTGAATTATTACTGGAGGAGAAAATGCTACAATACCAGGGAACAGGAGAACATACCTAATTTGACCGAAAAAACAGCTTAGTCTGACCAAAGTTGAAAAGCACATTAAAAAGCCTGACCCTAAACATTACAATTGATGGGGTGAAGGATCCATAAAATATCTCATCACTATTAAGGGTGTATGGGTTAAAGCATATACTGTTTTCAGAACTGGCGGTATAATATATGGTATATTATTAACTGTATACCAATGTTGTTGGTTAGGTTTATATATATTGTGTGCTATGTTTCAGGTTGTTTCATTTGAAGGATGGTACCACCAAATTCAGCTCCAAGTGGGAACATTGGATTTCCACCAGACGGAGAGTGTTGCCATATCTGGTTTTGGCAACTAATCTACCTTCACTGACATGCAAGCACTGGTAACAGTGCAGGCAGTGCCAAGACTAAGGCTTCAGTTGAAGTTCAATCAATAGATGGGAACCTTTTGAATAAAATCAATAGGAGAATGAATATGGGATGGAGCACATTTGGAAGAAACAAAACAATCTTGCAAGGGAACCTTCCACTGTGCTTCAAAAGGAAAGTGTTTGACCAGTTTATCCTGTCTATGTTCAAATATGAATGTGAAACTTAGACCCTAAATGTGGAGAGAATTCAGAAGCATCAGACAGCTCAAAGAAATATTGAAAGATGTGCTTGGTATTATCAGAAGAGACAGGACAACTTTGACATCATCACAAGGGTGAAAGAATTAAAATGGCAGTAGGCTGGACATATCGCAAAATTAGCATTCTTCGACAAAGATGATACTCGACTGGATTCCAAGGGATATTAAAAGGCCAAGACGACAACCAAAAATAAGATGGGAAAATTAACTCAGAAAATGTGTTGGAGTAAAGAGAAGAGAGCCTTGTTTGTATATTCAGCTTATTCTGTACACACACACACACACACACACACACACACACACACACACACACACACACACACACACACACACACACACACACACACACACACACACACACACACACACACACACACACACACACACACACACACACACACACACACACACACACACACACACACACACACACACTCTCTTTACCAGTGGCACTTTTAAATATATAGATATTTATTGATGTGCTGTTTAATACATTTTGTTTCCCGCCATCAGTAGCAAAAATGGACACTAATGAGCAAGCCATTTAAGTGTATATGCAGCATGTTCCAATAATGTTCCCATTAAGGATGGCTGTTCCAGCAATAATTAGCTCATTAAACCTATGTTGCTTACAAACGAGTATTTACAAGTGTAATTATAGCTATAGATAATCGCAATGAGAATTTTTCTTTTACATTTAATTTTCTTCAGCGTTGCTGTGATGGGAAAGCTTTTCTTGAGAACTGTTGCACTTGTTGGTGAAGTTCAGAACCTTCAGATAATCGAGGGCCCTTTGGGTAGGTTAGGACTTGACCTATGGATGCCACATTTACCTCCCCCATCTCCTCACGGCCAATAAGAGACACCAACACATATAAACACCACACCATATAAACAACTCAAACACCATTCTATATCTCACCGTGTGATGACGTCCCCTTCCTGATATCCAAACAGGGCATAATGCCAACTGCCCCAAACTCACTGAGGCATTAAACAACCATCTAGCACAGGTCCTGCAAGCTGTAACAATAATAAACAGTCAAGAATAAAACCACAAAATACTGCACTTTTCCCCTCACCTGCTGTCTGTGAAAGTCTCCCAACATACTACTTAGATTGTAAACTCTTCGGGCAGGGATTCCCTTTCCGATTGTATGTTTTATTTGTTGCATTTTATTTGTTGCATTTATTGTATTAGAATTCCCTGTACTGTATTGTCTATTTTATAAAGATATACACACATACATTCATATACTGTAATTATAGATAGAAAGCAATCTGACTCAGATAGACACATGTTCTGACAGACACACAGTAAACTCACTTATCCAAGAGCCACACACAGACAAATTATCTTGGGAGATTTGGCTACTCTCCTGAGTCTACCCACGATGGTGGGAAACTTTGCTAATCTGGACCTAGCGGTTCATCTGATGCCAGGGCCCACCAAGTATTTTACGGTTTCCCAGTGGGTCAGTTTAAAGCTATGCATAAATCAGACTACCTCATTGGGACGCAGCATGCAGGATTTATGTTGCAGGCCAATTCTAGAGCCCCTCTTTAATGGGAAACAAACAAAAGGCTTTTAAACTTTAAAATACATGATTTATAATACTTTTACTTATGTAAATGTAATGTAGGCATTACTCTCTTAGCTAGTGTAGCCATGTCTGGTTTTGGCTACAAATCTGCCCTCCCTGACATGCACACTCTGGTAACAGTGCAGGCAGTGTCAGGACCAATCCTGTGGTTTCCCCACCAGCAGCACCTCCCTTGAGTGACAGGGGAGGACATTGGCTAAGGACTGTGTTCTGCCCAATAAGGGGCTCAGACCTTGGACCCTCCCCTCAGTACTTAAGGGGCTGCACTACCAAATGTAGTCAGTGTTCTCTTCCATTGAGAGAGCCTGGTACCACACAGAGGTGTACAGGGCTCTGGCACCTGTTGTCCCCTCACCTTGGAATGGGGGTGAGTACTTTACCTCTGGCTCTATTAGGGAGTCAGGGAAGAGTTTGAACTGTCCTTTGTGCC
This sequence comes from Ascaphus truei, assembly GCF_040206685.1. Classification (NCBI taxonomy): domain Eukaryota; kingdom Metazoa; phylum Chordata; class Amphibia; order Anura; family Ascaphidae; genus Ascaphus; species Ascaphus truei. The sequence goes on along the minus strand of NC_134487.1, from coordinate 263,189,336 downwards.
TAAGGCCAGCGGTGGATATCCAGGGACCATCCAGGGGGTGAGAGGCCAGAAAGTGTTGCTGTGCAGTGTATGCTGATACTTGCTGTAAGCAATAAAGACTGTTCCAGTTAAAATATACTCCTGCCTGGCGTGCAAATTATCAGGAGGAGTGGTGTGATTCTCCTGCAGAGATTGCAGGCTTCATATTCCCTGGGGTATATACTCGGCATACATGTGTTGCATCAGCACAAGGAGAGAGGGTCCCTGCCAAAATCATGCAGACCCCATGTTAATGCACTTTAATGCACTTTATTTGGCTCAAAATGGTGGTTCACATGCAAGGGGATTGACCGGACAGATTTTGCCACCTAAAATGGCGGTTGCAAGCCGTTTTCTGCAACGATCTGCAAGGGCTAAATTCATGGTATCACACGTACATGAAAAAAAAGCAACATAGGCACATAAAACTAAAGATGAGTGGCTTTTCGATATCTCCATCACTCCGACTCAATTCTCTCAATCTGCCAGGATGCCGGTTCACGTCACGTCACTTCCGGTGGCGGTTAGCGTCACTTCCGGTGCATTCGGTATCGTAGAGAGGAACAGGCGGCAATTCGATATGAGAATGGAGAATATCAGTAGAGCCTACTCCACAGACTCTACACGTTTCGCTTGGCACAGCTTCTTCAGGTGCATAATCACTGCATCTCGGGTGTGTCTACATATAGTCCCAACTGGATTTTAATTGGATCTTGGATGTTACATGCGTTTTGATTGGATAGTTTCTAATAGGCTTAGAAATGACTGGGGGACGGACTGACTTGGAATGTAAACATAAGTACACAATACGTAGCAGCTGTGACATAGTCCAAAGATGTTAGGCAGCTTTCTGCCCCATTTTAGGTCAGAAAGTGCAGGAATAGTTAAAAATGATCCATTCCACAGCTTCCCATTAACTCAGGCAGCTGGATGGAAAATCCGGACCACAGATTACAATGGGTCTAGTTCTCCCTCACCTGCTCTTCTAATCACATGCACAGGTATTTAGAGCAGAGAGGTTTTGCATTTCACTCTCTCTCCTTAGAGCCTGGAGGCTGGGGGTATCGTTGCTCCCCGGAATCCAGTTCGGGGTGGACGGCCCCTCCAAGTATCACAGTACCAGAGGATTTGCCTGGACACTTGGGACCGTGTTCCCACCACGAACAGATAAGACAAAACAAATGTTTATTGCTGTTGCTAAAAGACTGTGCTGTATCTAGTGACCCTAAATGAGAGGGCATTGTTTTAAGCTGGGAACCAGGTTAGTTGGCCCAGTTAGTTCGCAGTTAGAGGCTGATTCTGATGTGTAGTTAGTTCCCTGAAAGGGATAGGATTTCTTTATATGATTTGGTTTTTATTTCTTAAAAGTGACACTGTGTGAAATGCTATGACACTGATATAAGTGAACTGCTGAATGAAAATGTCTGAGTGCCTCTAACCTGCACATGTTAAAGCTGCAGTACCTTACTTGGATGAAAATAAAGCAGGCAGAAGCCTGACTTAAGCAATATAATACTTTGCATGATCCTGTTTGTTGTATAATTAACCCTAGAAGACTGTGTCGGGAAGAACCAAGACAGACGTCAGCACTACAAAAGAGGGGCGTTTGTCACACAGCTAACACAATATAATATTACAACTAACTTTAATACATATCGTATAATATAATAAAATTATAATAAAAATTAGTAATTTAAATGACAACAATTTTAAAATAAGATAAGGGGGTTACAAGTGTATAAAATAACAGAATAAATCATTTAATGGATAAACAAGGAATTAACTCTCAAATAACTATAGATTAACAATTAGCTCGTCACAGAGATATAGGGAAGAGAGGAGAGAAAGAAGGGAAATATAATCAGTGGTGATGTAACTTGTAAACAATTACCGACATAGCATATTAATTAAACAAATGTATCACTAGCAAAGGATATAAACACACACGTCAAAAATTGATTAAAACACACACATATTAAAAGACACAGTTGTGACATAGAATGGTAATCATATTATGGTAAAATTACACATATTAATAATATCATTAAAACATGTTGTATAAAAAAGATTTCTAAAAAAAATTATAAAAAATATATTTTATAAAACGAAGTGTAAAAATTATATATAAAAATATTTAAATAAAAGCACCAATATCTATATCGACATTAAGTCCTCCTCTAATGACTAGAAGATTGAAATGTTCTATTCTCTCTTTGATTTTATTAATCAACTCATCCAAGACTTTTACATTTTTGTTATGTTGCATATTAATGAGACGCATTAAATCATTAGAACATTTATCTAAAATGACATGCCATGCTAAATTAAAATCCTCATTGTATACATCACACGTAGGGGTCTTTATTAACATCAGACCTCTCTGTATTATTCCATCCTTTAAATATTTTTCAAGAAAAGCTAAATCTAACCATTTTCTGATAACTTTAAATAGAAGTGCTTCTAACTTAATAAACTCAAAATCTAAATGATCCTCTTTTAAATGTTTAAGGTTTTCAATTTCTAATTCCTCTTCATTTGAAAAGAAAGACCCAAGTCTATTTTTCCTAGATTGTCTTCTAACAAACACATTTGGTGTATTAACCTCTTCCTCTAGCCACTACCCGTGAGACCAAATACAGTGACAGTGACAAAAAATGGTGCCAAGGCGCTCCTATACAGAGTGTTAAATGTGATATATAAAACAATGAGAAAACATTAAGAGCTGTATAATTGTGCAACCCTATGAAGAAAGGTCCAGGTTTTCTTCTGAACGGATGTGTTGGAAGCTCTGGGGAGCGCAGATACAGTATCACCATATATGAAATAAAGCAAATATTCACTTTATTTATTTTCATTAGTGCACAATTATACACCTCTTAGTGATTTATAATTGTTTTATATATATCACATTTAACACTCAGGAGGCTTTTTTTTTTTTGCCTGTGTATGCTGTATGTATCCATGCTGCTGATAAATTAGCTCTGTTTTTCACTTTGGGAACGCTCTCCCTGCTTTTTTGGTCATTTCTACCTTCTGGGAAGTAGTGCTTTGTCTATTTTGGTTCCTGTTTTTCATCAAAGATGGACACTGATTCTGATGGGTGTCAATCTGTTGCTTCTACAGGGAAGGTACTTAAGTGGTGGAACCCCATGTTTCGGGTTATGCCCCCACTATGAACCGGACTTGGTTCCTACTGATAGATGGGAACACAGTAGATCATTGGTGGGAGGAGGGAGAGTTCTCTCCAGAGAAGACAGCTGAGGCCCTAAAGAAAAGGGTAGGAGAAATTAGGCTGAGTAAAGTGAAACCTGCTGGGTTAGCCATGCTAAGTACCCACACAAGAACCTCTACACTGGGTCTTACCAGGCCAGGCCCATGGCCGTAAATTGACAAAGTTAAGCTGAGTGGATAGAGCTATAGTCCAAAGGTATAGGCAATCCCACAACTTTGAATACCCCTATGTTCCCGAGTCTATCATGCGGGAATTAGAAGATAATAAAGAGGATTGGCTCAGACAAGCAGTCCTGGAGTATTTAAGATCTAAAACAAGCCACTCTGTATATTATACTGAGGAGAGGGTGTGTGATCTTATGAAGGTGTAGAGCGTAGCAAGGGGCATCTTCATGGATAGAGTGGAGTACCGCCCTGAGCGTGGTCCTATACAGGTGTACTCAGTTTAGGTGTCTGATTTTGAGGGCAGGATTGTTAAAAAGCCTGACCCTAAACATTACAATTGATGGGGTGAAGGATCCATAAAATATCTCATCACTATTAAGGGTGTATGGGTTAAAGCATATACTGTTATCAGAACTGCGGTATAATATATGGTATAATATTAACTGTTTACCAATGTTGTTGGTTAGGTTAATATATTGTGTGCTATGTTTCAGGTTGTTTCATTTGAAGGATGGTACCACCAAATTCAGCTCCAAGTTGGAACATTGGATTTCCACCAGAGGGAGAGTGTTGCCATTCTGGTTTTGGCTACTAATCTACCCTCACTGACACGCAAGCACTGGTAACAGTGCAGGCAGTGCCAAGACTAAGGCTTTGGTCCCGCTGCGTCCAGCGGCACACACGGCCGCGTGCGCGTTACTCACCAGCAGGGTTATCCTCCCGAGCTTGTCCCAGTCTCCCCTTGCTGCACGACTCACTATGCGCTGTGATGCGTCAGCCGCCAGGGGATGCAAGAGAAATGCGATCCCGAGTGGTGACGCGTCACGTGGTGCGCTGGTGAGCTAATCAGTGCTGGGTCTGGAGTTACAGGCAGCTTCCCCCATCTCCAAAAGGTCAGGGGGGGGGGGGGGGGAGTGTGTATGTATGTGTGTGTTTGTGTTTCACAACAGAAGGGTGATTGGTGCTTAAAAAAAAAAACCTGCTCTGTAGCATTGCGTCCTTGGATGTTGTGTCAAGAACAGAACAGATATAATCCCTGTATTGCATTACCGATTAACCTGCTCTTGTTTACTTGGTTTGCTCAAATAATGATTTTCGGGGAGAATAAAAAGGCAATTAGCATACGCAAACCCAGCAGCAGATGTAGAAAACAATAGTCATCCTTGGCACGGGTACTCAGACGCAAAAGTGCACAGAAGTGTGTGGGGGGGGGAGCGATGGGGGAAGTGGGGGACAGCACGGAGAGCCCTCTGCTCAAACCACGCCCCCCCTCCAGCTCCCGCACTCGCTCCCTACAGACTGCATATAGCGGTCAAGTGCCTCTCCATGCGCCGCCTGTCTGCAGTGCAGGCGCGTGGTCTGAGGCAGCGGGGCCTTAGCCTAATCCTGGGTTTTCCCCACCAGCAGCAGCTCCCTTGAGTGACAGGGAGGAGGTGGGTTAAGGACTGTATTCTGCCCTATAAGGGGCTCAGATCTTGGACCCTCCCCCTCGGTACTTAAGGGGCTGCACTACCAAATTTAGTCAGTTGTCTCTCACATTGAGAGAGACTGGTACCACACAGAGGTGTACAGGGCTCTGGCACCTGTTGTCCCCTCACCTTGGAATGGGGGTGAGTTCTTTACCTCTGGCTCTATTAGGGAGTTAGGGAAGAGTTTGGACTGCCCTTGGTGCCCAAGGCCAGGGGTGGATGCTCAGGGACCATCCAGAGGGTTAGGCCAGAAAGTGTTCCTGTGCAGTGTATGCTGATACTTGCTGTAAGCAATAAAGACTGTTCTAGTTAAAATATACTCCTGCCTGACGTGCAATCTATTAGGGGGAGTGGAGTGTGATTCATATTCCTGGAGCCTGCAGGAGATGGAGGCACTGACGCCAGAGTGAGAATGAACCAGCTAATACCCCAGAAACCTGTCCTGATATCCCCACTACAACCGGCAGACACCTCTGTATCCTGTAAGCCAGCAGGTGCCAGCACTACACACCTGGTATCAGGGCAACTCTCCCACAGGGTGGGGGAAACACTGCTACACTTACAGTAAATACATTAAACCTACTACTGCCATTAGTTACAGTACATTGCTCTATGTGAGACAACAACTTTAAAGATGTTTCATCAGATAAAAAAATCCCATTTTTTCAAGAATAAATATTATTGCAGATCATATTATTCATTTTTTCTCTCTGGGATCCCCGTTCAATAAGGTGTCAAATTGTCTTCGCCTGGCTTGGGTAGATGTATGCCTCATTTAAATGATGCAAACGAGGATGGCTTGACTGATTACAGAATCTTGGCTTTAGTTTAATTGTAGATTGTAAATGGGTGACGCAAGGGAGATATCAAGATTGGACATCAGCCAAATGCATTACAAAATAAAACCTAAGTGGTCCTTGTGGCAACAACAATATGGACAGCACACATGTTCAGCATTCCCTCAGGCATCTTAATGGCTTGAACTTTGCATTAAAAATCTCCCTTTTATGTCTTAGTAACATCACATATACAGATGCCAATTTCTGAAACAGAACCGTGGAATTACTATTATCAGTTTTACAAGTTAAGTAATAAATAAGTTTAATAAATATCACTTGCACTCAGTCTGCCCTGGAATCGGACATTTGGGGCCTCATGCAGTAAGCGGCGATAAGCCCCTTATCGCCAGCTTCTCGCCAAAAAAGCCTACTGCGATTTAGTAAGCCCCGATAAAAACAAAAATCGCCGATTGTTTTTTTTGGGGGGGGAAACAAAAATCGGCAGGCGCGTGGCGATAAGCCACTTTTCGGCCCTGATCGCCAGTTTTTCAAACAAGCTCGATTCTATAAGCCCCGATCAGCTTATTGCAGCTGATCACCACTTTAGAATTGAGATTTCTTCTCCAAATCATCCCGCCATAAAAAGTTGGCAAGAAGGTGGGGAGAAGCTGGCGATAAGCGGCGAGACGGCACTTAGAAAATTAAATGCATGTTTCCTGCATCGGATTGATGCCGGGGATCTCCGGAGCTGATACAAATTAATACAGGCCCCGTTATGGGATGTCGGTATCCCCTATGCATGTAAATGTCCCGCGTCACGTGATCGGGACATTTCAATGCATAGAAGATACCGGCACCCCATAACGGAGCCTGTATCTCGGGAAGTAGGGGGTCCCCTGAACTTAAACCAACGCGGTTCTGCTCCGGAGACCCACTGCTCATCTACACTAGTCATAACATTTACATTTAAAAAGTTTTTTTTCTGGAAATGTTGCTTTCATTGGTATTCAGGGCTTTCTGCATACCGTGATAGCAACGCTGCCAAAAATGACGATTTAAAAATCCTGGCGATTTTTTTCCCAGGCCTTTACTGCATGAGGCCCTTGTTGTAGCCATCTCACCGCTGGCGGGCCACTGAGGATCTCTTTGCTGCAGCCGCTCTGTCACTGGACATTCAGCAGCTGGCTGTTTTGACAATAAGATAAGTTAATTTAAGGGGTTTTAAGGGTTAGGGTAGTGAGTTACATAGTTACATAGTTACATAGTAGATGAGGTTCAAAAAAGACATACGTCCATCAAGTTCAACCGATGCTAAATTTAGACAACAGATACTTTATCCTATATCTATACTTAATTATTGATTCAGAGGAAGGCAAACAAAAAACCCCAGTGTTATATCATCCAATGATATCTCATAAGGGGAAAAATAAATTCCTTCCTGACTCCAAGAATTGGCAATCGGATTAATCTCTGGATCAACATCCTTCCCATGTATACTTATTTGGTACAGTATATCCCTGTATACCTTTCCTTTCTAAAAAAAGATGTCCAGCCTTTTTTTGAACAAATCTATTATATCTGCAATCACAGTCTCCAGATAAGGATAGGGGTTTGGTTTTTAGGGTAGGGGGCTTAGGATAGGGGTTGGGTTTTTAGGGTACGGTTTAAGGATAAGAGTTTGGTTTATAGGGTAAGGGGCTCAGGGTAAGAGCTTAGAGTTTTCAGGGTAGGGGTTAGTGTTAGTATTTGGGGTTAAGATTAGGCCTTTTTAGGGTACGCTTATGGCTTACCTTTGTGGTGAAACAGCCGGTGGCCAGATTTCCCCCGGGCGAGTTGAGTGGCCGCTGAACACCGGCGGTGACTTTGTCGCGGCAAAACAGCCGTGACTAAATGTCCTATATCGGTCTGCACAATAATTGTTTCTGTCGCACCTTTATGGTACTAAGGCTCAAAAAATAAATCTCTGATGAATTAGAATGTAAGCAGCACAATATATGTCTCTTGTTTGATACAAGGGACGTGGTTAGTACATTTTAGTTTCTGTTTCCTGTTAGATTCTGAGGTGTAAGTTCTTTATCTTAGAGAAACCAATCTAAAAAATAGATAGTGGTAGAAAAAAAGGGGGGTCCTCTGGCGCGTTGCTCTGCTTGTGGCTCCACGACGTTTGAAGCATATAAAATAAGGGAGAGAAGAGAGGGGACCACAGTAAGGGACCAACACAGTGGTTATACACAGCTCTTCGTTTGAATAAGGGAGGGGGGGGAGTAGGGGTGGTTGGAAGATCAGTGGAGGTTGAAAGATAATGCTGAATGAGAGTAGACACACTTACATCAAAATTTCTATTATCTTGAATTGTTGTACTCTCCTCTTTCTATGACTGTATTTGTTGAGGGTGAGGAAAAGACTCCTGGTATCCTCCAGATCAGGATTGTAGAAGAGCGGATCGTCGGGGTACTTTGCCAGATCAGGATTGTAGAATAGCAGATCGTCGGAATACTTTGCCAAGGTCAGGAGCGGAGAGAAGCGGAGTCCAAGAAACTAGCAGGGTTCAGGCAACAAAGGGTTAATCAGGCAGACAAGGCAAAACAAGGTATCAGGAACAGAATGCAGCAAGGCACAACGTCACACTGAGCATAGTCAGTGTGACGTCGTGCCTTGCTGCATTCTGTTCCTGATACCTTGTTTTGCCTTGTCTGCCTGATTAACCCTTTGTTGCCTGAACCCTGCTAGTTTCTTGGACTCCGCTTCTCTCCGCTCCTGACCTTGGCAAAGTATTCCGACGATCTGCTATTCTACAATCCTGATCTGGCAAAGTACCCCGACGATCCGCTCTTCTACAATCCTGATCTGGAGGATACCAGGAGTCTTTTCCTCACCCTCAACAAATATAGTCATAGAAAGAGGAGAGTACAACAATTCAAGATAATAGAAATTTTGATGTAAGTGTGTCTACTCTCATTCAGCATTATCTTTCAACCTCCACTGATCTTCCAACCACCCCTACTCCCCCCCCTCCCTTATTCAAACGAAGAGCTGTGTATAACCACTGTGTTGGTCCCTTACTGTGGTCCCCTCTCTTCTCTCCCTTATTTTATATGCTTCAAACGTCGTGGAGCCACAAGCAGAGCAACGCGCCAGAGGACCCCCCTTTTTTTCTACCAGTATCTACACAGAGGTTGGTGAATCACCTCTGAGAGACTCAGGCTGCGGAACTGCATTGTACAAAGACTGAAGCCACATACTGAACAGTAGGATAAACCATTTTTGGCGCAACTTTTCTCTCTTTTATATTAAAAAATAGATAGATAGAAGTTGCTTTTTATTGAGTTTTAAGACCAAATACTTTAAACCTCTTTAATTTATTTGGTCACATCTGAGAAAATGACTAACGGTTTCAAAATCTCAAATACTATTTTATACACTGGTCCAATGAATGCTATATTATTTGACACGTTGTAAAACCTTTTAATGGACCAGCATGATATACTGTCGCTGCAATTTGTACTGTAGGTATGTTTTGAGAACCTTAATCTTTTCCTGGGTGTGCATCATATTTGAAAGCATTTGGGTAGAGAGCAGGTTCTAAATAACAATTCAATATGCAGCCTTCAGGTAAAGAATTTCAATAACTGTAAATAGAAACAATAGGGATTTTATATCAGGGTAATAGAGTTATCATTTAGTTGATAAAAAAACTCAACAATATGTTTTTTATTAAAGATAAAATTGTTTTCATTTCAATAGAATTCTTTTAGTTGATACATGTAGGGGCTTATGTACTAAGATGTATTAAAAATGGTGCCAAAATGGCAGTGCTAAAAAGGAATATAAACCTTCAAACAATGTGTCGTATGTTTGGATGAAGCTACGTTATCGCAACCTTTGGCCGGTAAATGAGTGTGATAGTCCTGCCCCCTTCTCGCGCCCGGCTAATTTAAAACAATGGCCACTGATGTGTTTTGTACTGTATGTAGTGTTGCAAAGACGGCTAGATCGGTATAAAGACTTTATACGCGTGACACATAATTTGCTGTTTGAAATAATTTTTGACGCATCCCTCATGTTTAATTTGTGATTGATACCATTAAAATTAAAACAGAATGTGTATTTGTTTTTGTTATTTCTAACTAGTATAGTAAATATCAATTATTTGTCCAATATTATTTATAATAGTTAAACTGTGAAAATAATCTATTTTGTTAACGTGTATAATGAAAAATCCATGCCACATCAAATACATTTTTGGATTCATACATAGGAACTTCATTCTTCACTAACAATATTAAGAGTTTTTTTAGCACTAACACCAAGCTGAACTTAGAGAACGATTTTCCTGCATTTTTATTCGATTTTATGGCGCATAGAAATATTATTATACATTTTATTTTTAGTACATACCATTTACATTTGCACTGTATGCCAAGCACAGTTACTTTCTGTGTGGCAACCTTTTGTTTGACACAGCTGGATAAATTTGAGCTTACTACAGTATATAGGTAGAATTGAAATCAGGGTTAACAAGCAAATTTTTGACCCTAAAATTGCTCCGCTTTTGCATTGATAGGGGCCAATCAATAAACTGTGATATTGTCAATGCAAAATCATCCGAAAACAGAATACAATTTGATGCAGTATACATTTGGTGTTTGTGTCTTCACTATTAAGAAATATTTATTTCGCAAAATTGTATGATTTTAAATCTCATTTGCATTCTTTTTTTTTTTGTCCGACTTGTGTATATTTGATGCTTAGAAGGTCCTAGCCAGAAATGCTGCCTCCCTGAGATGTGCAAATATGGGCTTTTGCTGGAGAGGGCAGAGAGGTACAGTATCTTCCCAGGTGTTATTTGTCTCACCATGTGGATTATACTGTAGGTTAATCAGATTGGGGGTACATAAAAAAATATGCCTACTCCTAAATTGCTGTATAGCAATATTTCCTCATTTGCATATTGCACAGAATTGCATAGCCGGAACACAATTGAGAAATAAAAGGCATTTTAGCGCACCGTTTGTACATGCGAGAGCTGCTTAATGAATATGGTGAGATGCATTTTCTTGCCAATAACCCTGTTCAAGGGTTAAACCCATAGTCTACCACCAAATGAACAATGACTCCATTTCAACAAACAAGCTCATTCTCTCCAACATCAACAGTTATGCCAGATATTAGGTTTGGTGTTCTAGTATTTCCCTGTATTCAACTTACTGTACTATGTAGCTTTCCCCTGTATTTTACTATTCTTTTTAGTTTGCCTTAGTATTTCCCTGTATTTTAAATTGTGCTTCTGCTTCATCAGACTGTGAAAACGGATTTAAACCGCAGGGGATTTAATTGAACAAGACTGTTTGACAAATGGACATAAATCATGCTTCAGCCCTAACTGGTACCTACTGTAATGTTCTCACATGAAGCCATATCTGATTATCTCTAAAAGACATTTTAATGGACTAACACACAATGGTCTACATGAATGTTTGCTTGACAGTGAAAAACATGCTCACGGAACCAGCCATCTCAAATCTAGTAAAAAAACTGTAATGTACCAATGCATTGGATATACTACCCTACCTTTCCCTTGCAAAAAATACTTTGGCCCATATTTACTTAGCAAAAGGTGTCCTTTTTTTTAGCACCAGAAGATTTTTTAAGGAATAGCACAGCTTAGAAAATATGGGCCTTAATGCAAAACATGGATGTTGATGGATAGTGCCGAATGCAGCAAATGTAAGTATCATTTTATTTACATAGCTCCAACAATGCAGCGCTTTGCTAAATTACAATACAGGGCAAATTAAGTACAAACAACGGGGATAAGAGCAACACGTAAATTACAACACGCAGTAAGGTAATGTGTGGCTCTGCTCGCAAAAAACGTAGACTCTAAGGTCCAGATCTACAAAGCTCTGTTACTGTAAGTCAGGGCTATAATGTCATGTTATGAAAATCAGCAACGAGGTTATATTTCCTGAGGTTAACACGAGTCCACAAAGCTAAATATATGCAAAAACAACGACGGTTAGTTATCTCATTAGCATAGACTTAACACAATGTTAAGTTAGTACTGCCTTGCATTAGCTTCAAATATGAAATAGGAAAGGGAAGGTACTTGATGAATATTGAGTGAAGAGAGTTCAGAGGGTAGGGGAGCTTACTGAATTTTTAGGATATGAAAGTGCTGCAGAGGTAAAATGTGCAAAGATGAGACATCCTTGGGTCGAGTGTGAGAGATTGGAAGAGGTGTTTTAGTAGTCAAAGAACAGAGGAAGAATTGTATGTTTGCAATACTGTATTTGGGAGGAAGAAGCAGCAGCAATATTTAGCAACAGCATTTATATGGGGACAGAAAGTCAAAGTAGTATAATGTAACTCCTGGACAGCATACTTGCGAGACTATGTGGACAGTGGTGTTATTGACTGAGTATGACAAGCTCAATCTTGGCAATATTAAATTTAAGGCGACACAGGGTCATCCAGGCATAGATTTCTGATAGGCACTTGTGACTAGATTGCAGGTGTAAGGTCAGGTGCAGATAAACATACTGTACTTGTGTATCATTAGCATAGAGATGAAAGCTGAATCCAAGGGAGTTAATAAGGTCACTCAGCATGAGCATTTATAGTATAACCCATGGACCCCCACCGGTCGCTGATTGGAACCCTAAGGTGTTCTAGGGTCTGGCTACATGTCTCTGTGTGGTGCATACCTGCTGGCAACAGGAGGGCCTGAGTCTCCTGCGATGACATGGGGGACAATATGACAGGTTACTGGGGTGGATACCTTCGTTCTCCTTCAATGGTGAAGCGCCTCCATCTGTAGTAAGCCCCAGGGACGCAGGGTGGAATCCCTACCACAGAAATCCCCCTCCCAGGGATGAGAGATTCTAGTCTCACACACGGTTCTCTTTAAACAGCAGACTCCTTTATTACTCAGTCTCCCGCAGCAGCAGACAGGTACAGTTGATTTACAATGCCACCAGCTGTTCTCCTTAGTGATGGTCCCTGCCTCCACTCTGGACCTTAGGGCCATCCAGAGTGGGGCTAGCTCTTCCCTCACCCCCTAAGCAGGGTGAGAGGTATTTGGTCCACCTCACTATATTCTATCAGCTCTACTCATAAGCTGCTCACTCCTCTGCTCCCTAACACTAACTCTCACTCTGTGTCTCTCTAAATAGGAAATGCACTGCTCTTTATGATATCAGCAGGCACCGCCCCTGTGTCTCTTGATTGGACACAGGGTCAGGTGACCTACCTCCACCATTCAGGGCAAGTGCTTGAAGTGGGGGAAACCCATGATAACTCCTGGAAACCTGCCCTTAGCAGGGATTATACAAGGAGGAGAGAACTATAGCCCCATTTTTTACCAGGGCTACACTAGAGAGGTGAGTAGGGGACATAAAACAAAATCTTGAAGTACACCAACAGTGAGCTCTCTAGAGGTAGAGGTGGAGTTGGCAAAAACAAGTGAGTGAAGAGTGTGCAGGATAAGAGGGCGGTGTAGAGTATTAAAAGCAGAGGGAGAGGCCAAAAGCTATCAGAGTAGAGTTGTTTCCTTAAGATTTAGCAACATGGAGGTCAATCGCTACTTTTGTGAATGCAGTTGAGTTTTCTGCATGGAAACCTGACTGGAGAGGCTCTAGTAGGTTATGGGAGCTGAGAAAATAAAGTGTATTCCAGAAGTTTAGAGCCAAAAAGTAAGAGAGAGTAGAACATGTTGGGAGATTGAAGAAAGGAGTCAAAGACAGAGAGGTGGAGTAGCATGGATTTGTGCCTTCCTTGTTGAGGTGAAGTAGCTCTGTTTGGAAAGAAAATGAGCGGAGTTAAAGTAGGAGAGGATGAATTTGTATTGAAGAAAATCTGCTACAGGCGTTCAGTGGAATGAGTGCAAAACAGTAGAAAGTGTGTTTGTTTGCTTATCCAAGGTTGTGGGTTGGAGCGCTGTGTGTCAGCATACAGGAGGAGCATACTGGTCAAATGAAGAAGCAAGAATGGGGTTATTAGCTGTTGATAGTAGGCTGTTTCGGAGATTGTGAACAAAGTTTAGACTTTATGTTGGATTTTGAGAACTAATAGTGAGTATTTCAAGGAGAGGCTAGAGTGTAAGGAATGTGAGGGGAAAATGAGATGCATTTGTGGTCAGACAGTGGTAAAAGAGAAACTGAGAACTCGAATAAAGAGCAGTATTTAGTAAAGATTAAGTCAACAAAGTGGCCGCCCTTGTGGGTGCTGATACCAAAGTAGGAAGTGAGAGAGAAGAAGCAAGAGAGCTAAGAAAGAGAGGGATCATCAATGTTGCAGTTAAAGTCCTTAAGAGAAGAGTGGAAGAATGATATCCAGAATTCAAAGTCAGAGAGGAAGATGTGGTGGGATGATGTTGAGTGAGGTGGCATATAGATGACCAACGTGCAGATATAGTAAAAAGAAAAGGTGAACAATGTGGTCTTTAAAGGATGAAAATATCAAGGAAGAAGGTGTAGGCTAGGGTTGGGCGATAACAATAATCTCACCCCGATATTGATATTAAGAAAATCATCATTATAATGCTATATATATATATCGTGATAAGTATCAGTTTAAAAAAAAACATAAACACACAAAAACAATTAAAATCATTTAATAGTGTTTCAGTTCTTTTAGCGTGAATTGTAATGCATTTTAAAATAATTTGTAATATAGGTAAACAAATTAATTTTGTATTGTTTCTTTAAAAAAAATGAAGTTATCAGAATAGTTACTGTAAACAGTTACAGTCATCTGAGCGAGAAGTATGAATACATGACAGAGTAACATTTCAGGGTGGTTTCCGGTATCCATCCCTAATGTTCATGTCTTTACTGAGTCAATCATTAACTCTTTTATGAGTTGACAACTCATACAGTAGGAGTCTTTGCATTAAGGCAAAAGTGGAGCAATTCTGGGGCAAAAGATCTGCACCATAATGTATCAACGAAAAATCCCATTTATCACAAGAGGAGATCTTTTCTTTCAAACATACAGGGGCTTATGCAGAGAGGTACGTACCAGAAAGGCTTAAATTCGCCACAGGATTGGCATTTAATTTTGTCCTATGCAGGGTACTCCGGTAGCGCGGTGTGCATGAAATTGTTAATTAGGCGAGTTTCACTTGGCGTGAAACTCGCCATTCTGAGGCGCGAGGTATTTGGCCACAATACAGCCAACTTTTGTTGGCGGGCAAAATTTCACCCGAACGCGCCATTTAGTAGCTCCGATTGGCGCGTACATGCGCATCGGAGCTATTGGAATCGTGCATGTTTTTGCATTGGCGAAATCACGCTTCTCGCCACACGTCTGGCGAATTTGAATTGGCCCGCCAAGTTCTCACCACTAACTGTTTAAATGCGGACATTTTTGCCACAAACCTGGCGAAATTGAACTCAACTTACCTCTCTGCATAAGCCCCACAGTATGGTCAATGCCCCAAAATTGAACCACTTTGCCTTGATACATATGCCCCATAAAGTCATAATCAGTACCCAACATGTTATTTTTTCCTACATACAGTATAGGAGCATGTACAGTATCATGGCAAATGTAAAACAACTGTGCAAACAACTATGCAAACAATCTGCACCATATGTATCAAAGAATAATATTCTATTGCATTCAATGGGATGTATCCTTTAATATATATATATATTAACCACAAAATTAAAAAAAATCAAATCACTCAACTGTGAGATTGAGTCTTTGGAGATTTTTCTATTATGTGCTGAAGCGCAACTGATCAGGACGTACAGTAGAATAAGACCCTTTTACTGATACACGGTACTGTCTTCTGCATTGCAATGAGACAGACAAACTTTGTGGTTCTTACACATAAGAATTAATTAAAAAGCTTAATTTTGGTGCCATTGATCCCTTTAAATCATCCGATTTTCAATGATCTTATTCCAGGCTGTGACAAAGTACTGGTCTTCAAGATCAAAAATGGATTGCTTAAGGTCTGTAATATAGTGCGCGTGGGCGCGCACGTCAATTATAATTACCTGTGGGAGGCTGACGTTGATCTAGTCGAGACGCGTGCACGCACGGCCGTGAGCGTGGCGTGGCAGATCAGAGCAAATACAAGAAATTTGTATTTTCGCGCTGCTGCCGCGTCACGTGACACCACGAGCCAAATCACAGCACGGCCTAACGCTGTGACATCAGAGCCACGCCACCTAGACACACGCATCGCCGCCGGCAACATACAAACGAAACTTGTGCGCCACGTGCAGGTGCAGCGCCGCACTATATAACAGACCTAAAAAATCTAAATGTATGGTCCCAAGGAGGGGAAGTGGTGCACAGCCATGAGAAAAGTAGAGCTCAGCACATAAATATATTAATTAAAAGCAATTTATTACAGTAAATGTGTGACATCCGGGATCAAGATATAGGCAAACAGTAACTCTAATGCATTTCACGCGTTCCTGGCACTTTATTAAAGAGTATGGAATCCCTCGTGGTCTTCCCTGTCTTATAGACACATGGATGTCCGACAAACCAGAACCGGAAGTGAGGTGGTGCACGCATGAGCGTGCCACCCCCATGGCAATGACGGAAGCCGGAGACAGTCTGCCCGGGAAGCCCAGCGACACTTCTGCTATGGATGCCCCACATAGAGGGAGGAACACCAACATTCAGGGAATACCTGAACTGGCTGCCGCGACCTGAAGTGACAGAGCGTGCATCCGCGATAGCAACCCAAGGATCTGAAACTGAACCCCGGTGAAGAAAAACAACAGGGAAGTACAACACAAACTACAGAGCGGAGGTCAACAATGCAGGGTGCATGACACCAATTAAAAACAAAATAAACAGTATCAATAAAAGCATGACTCAAATAATGGGAGCAGGAATACTCATTTGCCAAATGTAAATATATTATAAATGTATATACCATCAGACCTAGTATGAATATATATGTATAGAACATATAAAGGTATCAAGGCACTCTATTTGTCTGTAGATTAATACTCACTATATGTTGTGACCATAAACATGAAAAATTCACGTGACACATAAATGATCATACAGTATATAAGATTAAATAAGTCTGCCTATGTGTAATATGAAATATTAAATACATCGAAAAGCATCACATGCAAATAGAATGATTACATATTTTGTCATCTGTGGCTCACTGTAATCTAATTAGTTTTATGAATATGGTTTACAAGGATTATATTGTCAAATAATCCAACCATGTAGGAAGAAAACACAAAAAATATTAAATAAAAAGTAATAATGAATCAACTAGAATATCTAGCAATCTATGCTCTGGGTATTGACCTCTGGGGCATATTTCTGTTTACTTCTTCCATGTTAATGATTATACATGTTATGTTCCAATAAAGAAAAATAAAAAGTGGCGCTAGTCCTATTAACGAAGTGCAATAAATACTTTAAGTCCCGCAGCTGGTGTCCCAGGAGGTTATTCAAACTCCTCCTTATGTAAGAATTGTAGAAAATAAAGTTGTCCTCCAGCGCGTGGTCTTATTGCTCTTTTCTTCCTTATGTAGACAAAAAGACAACAAAAGAACACCACACACAAGTGGTATAATAGGTGTCGACAATCAATATCTTATATCCAGTTGTAGTATGACCTGTGCCAGGTCTCATTAACTATGGTCCTTCACTCACAGTTAGGACACGTACATAGGTTTATTATTTTTCTACTCATTTAGATTAATGCTATATTATTCTGATCTATATCTACTGTAGCTCATATTGGTGCTGATGCACCAGAGGTCAATACCCAGAGCATAGATTTCTAGATATTCTAGTTGATTAGTTATAATTTTAATTTCATATTTTTGTGAACGCCATGGAGTCAAGAAGCTGCATCATTCAGCGCTTCATTCAGTGAGTACTTACCCAATTGGGACTTCTCTTCAACACACCTTGATCATGGACGTTTTATTTCACCAACGCACTAGTGATTACAACTTACTGGTGGTTAGGAGAACTGCACAGACCAGCTTTACATGCTTAATCTGTCCATATTATCATTGCTTCCACCTGTACTAAACTCTGTATCCATCCATTCTGGATATTAATATTGACATATGTTTATGCAATTGAACATATCATGTGGATATAAAGAAGTCATTGATTTACCCCTACAAGCAACATCTTTACTTATCATTATCATTGACTATTGTTACACATATATCCCTTTAAAGATACTCTGTTGCAAGGGTCCTTGGATTGTTGGTCTACATTTTTCTCCTTCAAAAATCTAAAGCCTCTTGGAATCCTTTCACGTTGTAAATATTTCTTAAGAGTTATCATATCCCACCACATTTTAGTTTCGGATAGTAACAAATTTTCTAATTTAATAAAATCATGTATATAGTTAATATCCTGGTGGATATGGATTTGAATTATTTTATTACTAGATGTCAATTCATCCTTTTATATATTTTATTACTTTAATATGAGTACCTTGTGTGTGATTTTTGTCTCTCTCTCTCTCTCTCTTTGTTTTCAGGTCCATTCAAGGGTTAATGTTATTACAGCAATGAAAGGTTTAAGTATATTAATTAAATATATTATTTATGTTTTTAAATCTTTTTTTATATCCTATAGAGCTAACAATAATTGAATTGCCTATATTAAGCATTTGATTTGTTATATATAATCTGTGTAATCTATTTTATTGTTCAATGTATAAATAGTAACCTCCATCTAAGGTACCATGTGTTATGTATATCGCTGAATATGATAATTAGCCTTCTGATTGGGTAGTAACTCTGCCAAGTGGGTATGAAAGAATGAACATGGGACACAATTCACATATCCCTGAGGAAGGCGGTCACTTGGTGAAATGTGTATGATTTGTGAACTACTGAGGACACCATACCCAGTGTTAGTGGCCATTTTGTTTCCCCAGAACAGCAGGATTAGCGTGGAGGAGAACCTGCAGTGTACATGCGGCTCTCTGACAACATCCATTTTCCACTCTGCTGAATGGGAGACAAGGCAGCTCGGGGGTGCCGTACACAAACGACCCAAAAGGCTTATTTTAATAAGACCTCTTGTGAGTGCGATATACCTCTAGTAAACATAGATTTACACCACTGTGTCATTCTGCTCCATCTTTCTGAAGGTAGTTGGAACAACCATGCAGTGTTTTCATTAGAAACACTGATTGTTACTTCTGTTGTGCACTATATACTCACCAAATGTGAATAGTATTAGTCACATTCTCTCTGACCTCCTCTACCACAGAGCTGTACTATGTTGTGGTTTATTCCATCTATTTTATGACCTTGGGAGACACTGTTAACCTCAACATCCACTCAAAGAATATTTATTAAGAAAAATAACATTTGAGAGAGTGCTAAGCTTTAATCTTCCACCCAGGCCACCTGCTATTAGACCATATTTAGACAACTCGTCCACATTCTCCATACTCTTGGTATTCGTAACAAAGCTCTATCCTGGGTCTCCTCTTACCTCTCCCATCGTACTTTCAGTTTCTCTTGTGCTAACACCTCCACCTCTATCGATCTCTCTGTGGGGGTACCCCAGGGCTCTGTCCTGGAACTTCTTCTCTTTTCACACTCTCTCTAGATTACCTAATCACATCTTTTGGGTTTAAATATCACCTCTATGCTGACAACACACAAATTTACCTTTCAACACCTGACCTTACACCTGCTGTACAGACCAAAGTTTCTGAATGCCTCTCTGGAATATCATCCTGGATGGCCATCCGCCGACTGAAACGTAACATGGCAAAAACAGAGCTCCTTATATTTCCTCTCAAACCTGGCCCTACTACCTCCTTCCACATTACTGTTGGAAATACGATCATTCACCCAGTAGCCCAAGCACGCTGCCTAGGGGTCACACTCGATTCCTCTCTCACATTCTCCTCTCACATTCAAAACGTTTCTAAAACCTGTCGCTTTTTCCTCTGCAATATCACAAAGATACGCCCTATCCTCTGTTACACGACTGCTAAAACTCAGGCCCTCATTCTATCCCGTCTCGATTACTGCAACCTCCTGCTGTCCGGCCTCCCTGCCTCTCACCTGTCTCCCCTACAATCTATCCTAAACGCGGCTGCCAGAATCACTCTACTCTTTCCTAAATCTGTCTCCGCGTCTCCTCTCCTGAAATCCCTCTCCTGGCTTCCGATCAAATCCCGCATCTCACTCTCAATTCTCCTCCTCACTTTTAAAGCTTTACACTCTTCTGCCCCTCCTTACATCTATGCCCTAATTCCTCGCTATGCATCATCCCGACTCTTGCATTCTTCTCAAGGATGTCTTTTTTCTACCCCCTTTGTATCTAAAGCCCTCTCCCGCCTAAAACCTTTCTCACTGACTGCCCCGCACCCCTGTAATGCCCTTCCCCTCAATACCCGACTAGCACCCTCTCTATCCACCTTTAAGACCCACCTTAAGACACATTTGCTTAAAGAAGTATATGAATAGCACTGTGGATAATCATGGACACATGATACATAAACTTGGCTCCCTGCAGACGCACTTACTAGAATTCCCTCCTACTGTCTCTATACATTCCCCTACCTACCAATTAGATTGTAAGCTCCTTGGAGCAGGGACACCTCTTCCTTAATGTTACTTTTATGACTGAAGCACTTATTCCCATGACCTGTTATTTATATTATTTGTTATTTATATGATTACAACATGGCGCTATATTTATGGCGCTATATAAATAAAGCGCTATATAAATAAAGACATACAATACAATATTCATTCACTTGCCACTGCAGTTGCCTGAATAGCTAATATGAGTGGAAGCTTTTTTAATTGAACATCATTCTTCCACCACTGCAGTGGCTTGGTGTCGCGAAGTTCCACTGCAAGAGAAAAATAAAGCTCCATTAATTAGAGACGCCGGAGATGTTTGAGTATTTGCATGTCAGTTACTATTTTTGGACAGGAATGAAACAAGACCCCCTGGACTTGCAGAATCATTTATATTAATAGTACTGTCATTAGATGACCTTTTTACGTCTAATTGCATTTTGGATAATTCATCTTGAACGTGCTGCTTAGTGACACTAGTATGAGCACTGAAGTTTAATTTGTATCGAGGATCAAGAGCTGTACAAATTTCAAGTACTGACTTTACGTCTGTACCACTTTACTTGTCTACAATCTGTTTTTTATGCTCGTCTTCTCATTCCTGCCAACATCTCAGAATCTGTATTTTTTTTTCATTTAGCACACTGCTATTAAAGGAGCAATTCATGCACTTTTTAAATGTATTATTTTTGAACATAGGATTGAAGCAGGGGGTCTACGGAGCTGAACCCCATTAGTTTCAGCTCCCGGGACCCCCTGCTTCCCGAGATACAAACCTCCAAAGATTGTGTTGGTATCTTGGCAAAGTTTAAAGCCCTTGATCACAGGTGTCAATAGGAAGCTGCACCAGGTGACATCAAGGCTTCCTATTGGTGATGTCATCCGATGCACATTCCTATTGACCTCACATTGGTCCGCAGGGTTGACAAGCGGCCACTACTGTACATGATCCCTGCTTGCTGAGCTGGAGCAGCTACCAGCACACCCAGTGGCTATTTGTATCTTCGGAAGCACAAGTTTAAAATCTTTGTTTACGCAGAGCCCTGTTACAGTCCAGTATGGATAAAATGCTCCTTCCAAAGTTCACCCATCACATGTAAATTAAATGCTGCTCATTGCTTAAATAATTTTGTTTCTTTTTTTTTTTGCAAGTACATCATTATACATCTTTGGTATTGCTACTGATGAGAAATATTTATTACATGATATTTCATAGAGTGGGTCGCGTAATTTTATCATGTCTCAGAATGGTCCTTTATGTATTATTTAATAGCAAAATATATTTTACCAGCCACCCTGTAATGGCATGTGTATGAGTGTTTCGTTCTGAGGAAGAACAGTCAAGGCCTGAAGGAGTGGCTCAGTGAGTTTGGGCACTGACTTACTGTTTTCAGAACAATGACAAGGTGCGAGATTCCAGCCGTGACAACACTTAGTTCACTCAGAATTATTTGTGGGGTTTATTTATGTAATTGCAATTCAGTATGTGTCCAGCATATGGCGCACTGAGTTTCTCTGTCCATACACGCATTGAACGGCACGTGTTTCTATACAATTACAACATGACTAGAAATGTCTTCAAATGTTTACAAAACCTTTACAGTACGTCACACAATACTGGCACTATGGCTCGGGTCGGAGCAATGTCTGCAACACCTCCTGTCAGGGCCGCCGATGGCGGGACAGCTAAGACTGCTGTCTCGGGCCCAGCCAGTCAAGGGGCCTGGCCCCCTGTCGGCAACCGTACAGTTTTCGCTCTGCAGGCAAGGATTCTCCCCTTTTCTGCCTGCCTCCCCCATCTGTCAATCACTCCCCTCCCTTCCACTCGGCACTGCCCATCTGTCCCTCCCTTCCCCGGGCCACCGCGTGCCTTGCAGGGATCTCCTGTGCATTGGCCATGTTGCAGGTCCATCCAAGGACCCCAGGTAATCCCACATGTCCCAGGCCCATGACCCCCTTATACCACTATTCCAGGCCCCTTACCCCCCAAGGTGTGTGTGTGTATGCGTATTTGGGGAGGGAGGAGGGAGGGGTGGATAGGGTTATCGGGTTTGTGTATTTGGGGAGGGGGGTATTGTGTTTGTGTGTATTTTGGGGGAGAGGGGAGAGCTTTTGTGTTTGTGTGTATTTGGGGAGGAAGGGGGATTATTGTGTTTGTGTGTATTGGGGAGCGAGATTGAGTGTGGGGAAGGGGGGGAATACATGGGGGGTGGGACAGGATGAGACAGGGTATTTATAGAGGTGTAAGAGAGGGATGGGGAGAGTGAGAGACAGAGGGGGGAAGGAAAGGGTGACAGTGGCATGTGAGAGCAAGGAGGTGTGTGTGAATGGGGGAGTGTAAGAGAAAACAGAGGGGGAGTTTCTTGCATAGTCGCCAACATGAGGAGTGGGGGGACCCAGTGAAAACTTTATTCCTCTGCCCCAGGAAAGCTGTCTGCAGCCCTGCCTCCTGTACGGGCAGCCAGCACACTGCCAGCAGACCACTCTGCACCCATAGTACCTGTATCCCTAGTAGATGCCACAGTACCTGCTGATCCCAAAGACTCCGCTGCACCTACAGTGCCATGGGTTTAGGGCCAGTGCCATGGGGTTAGGGTCAAGGCCATGGGTTTAAGTGTCAGTTAAAATTGTGT
Source organism: Ascaphus truei (assembly GCF_040206685.1). Classification (NCBI taxonomy): domain Eukaryota; kingdom Metazoa; phylum Chordata; class Amphibia; order Anura; family Ascaphidae; genus Ascaphus; species Ascaphus truei. Next base: position 263,166,471 of record NC_134487.1, on the reverse strand, counting down.
CTCTTTTGAATATTCTGAAGGTGTGACGGTGCTCGTCTTCAATCAGGAAGCGGACCCACAGGGCTAAGGTAGGGGTACAGAATAACCTGACAGTGTCCTGTTAGAGTATCCGAAGTCGGTAAGCAGGCAGAGGTCACGTCTGGCGGCAGTGGTGCAAAGTCCAGTAAACAGGCAGAGGTCAGGGCAGGCAGAAAGCATCGCGGTCGGGGTCACGTCCGGGGTCAGCAGCAGGAGAATCCAAACAAATGAAAGGGTAAGGCGTGACAGCAAAGACAACAGGAACTGCATACGTAAGAACCTTGCTCAGTGACTCCCATCGGGAACTGCAGCCTCATATAGCAGGCTGCCAGTACACAAAATGGCGAAATTGTGCAGAAAGGGCAGGCAACCTGGAAAACCCAAACTGCAGCAAAACCTGGCATGGATAGAGCAGAATCCTTATAGTAGGTACACTCCAAGATTAACTGCACATTTACACGTGGATGACTGGGCATGTTAACCCCTCCATTCTCCTGTGTAATAACCCAGGTAGCTCTGAACGGCATCACCATGGACCACATTTTTGCTGCGTAAGTCCATCTGCATACAGTACCATTCGCTGACACTTTGTGAGAGATTGAGGCATGTACACTGCTGTGGGGGCATTTTTTTTTTTTGCTACAGTACGTTGGCATGTTTAAGTGTACTGCATTAACATTTGTTACTGGCACTGACCTTGCCTTAACAAAAAAACAGCCAAATATTTGCTATCACCCCTCCCTCACCCATCATGCTTCTGAGGACTGAGATAGAGCTGCAGCTTAGTGCAAACAAAGACACACACAGTTAGAAGAGTAAGCAAATAGAAGGTGCATGTTTTAGTGTGTACTGTATTAACATTGGTATTGTCCTGAAATGCTCGGCGTGACCAGCTCCTCTTGGGCTATGAAATTCACCTTATCAGGTACCTAATATAGTACTGTACAGGCAGTCCTCGTTTTACAACGCTTCGTTTTATAACGAATGGCTTATCAAACGCTATGCAATGCATACAGTACCTATATTGATTTTTACAACGCCAAAACGGCTTATCCAACGCTCTTACGACGCTTTGCAAAGTTGTTTATGTGCATATAATATATATATTATACTATATTATACTATATAATATATTATATTTTTATATTATATTATATATTATGTTATATTATATATATAATCCAGTATATGTACTATATAATTTATGTGCGCTGCATATCTTATTGTCTGCGTAAAATATTTTGTGTATTTTAGCATTAAAAATGCCTTCAGGAACGGAACCTTTCATTTAAACAGTGTTCCTATGGGAAAACGTGTTTCGCTTTGCAACGTTTCGCTATCCAACGCCATTTTGTGTAACACATTGTGTCGTATAACTGAGGACTGCCTGTATACTGTTCGTTATGTGTCTTGAAATGCATAGTGTTAATAAATAATTAATACTAATTAATAATAAATAACAAGTATTTCCTCCTTCCTCCAACAGGTTCTTCTAATGTCTTGAGGAATGAAAAGTAGTAGACAAGCGAAAGGTGCACTCACGCGACTCCTTAGAAATGCCTCAGGTGCACGCACATCACCAACCAAGGTGCGATCAGTATTCAATGAAATTCCCTCAGATGAGGGACAAAGCAGCAATCCAGTGGATTTTTTCAAATTGTAATAGGTGTTTAATGTAGAAGGATCGACGTTTCGGTCTGCAACTCAGAACTTTGTAAAGATACCACAACTAGTAAAAACACACAAGGCTGGTTGTGCTCATGTAACCTAGAAGTAATTATTTACTAAATGGCTCCAAAACTATTTTGGTGTAAACAAAATCAGGCAGAACACATAAGGTGAAAGTGTCAATACCATCTATTAGGGTAATTTAAAAAGTGCATTTACGATATATATCACTCAAATATACAGAAAATAGCCACAAAATTGATATACTGTACACAGTAACCAGATGGTTCAAGTAGAGGAAAAGCAATGAACCACTAGAGACAACCAATCTATTAGAGTCGGTACCATACATGATCATCGATCATGTTGACATTAGAGATGGGCGAACCAGTCCAAATCTGTTTCCTGGATTTTTCCGAATTTGCCATTCAAAATCCGTTCCGTTGTGTAAAATCTGCCAACAGATTGTTACAGTTTCAATCCATGCGGATTAATCCAAATCCAATTTTGGATATAATCCACTGGTGGATTTTAACAATCCATCCATGGATTCCACAATACGTTGGATTTTAGGAATCCAATCCATTTCGTGGTGTAAAATCCACAAATAGATTTGGGCAGTTCAATCAGTGCGGATTCATCAAAAACCGCCATTGGATAGAACTCGTGGACGGATTTATAGAATCCAATTCCAATACTTTCTTAAGAGTCCACCAGTCCTTTTAGTACCCTTACGCTGCCCCGATGGCTGCCGGCATCGCGGACCCTCTTCAAGGCGACTTAGAACAGGAATAGCCTTCTTGTCTCCAGACCATTCACCCGATAGGGCAGTCTAGGCCATCTTTCTTTCGAGGAGCGATATCCCCCTGTACATTACACCTAGCCTCCCTTTTTCTGTGATACTTGCTTTGGAAGCATACCTGTTACTTCATGCTTCGTTTTGCTGAAAGCCTGTCTTGTTACAGATCTCAGCAGCGCCTCCAAATGTAACAGTGTTTCCCCCACCCGGTGGGAGATTTGTCCATTACTACGGTGCATATACCTGCTGGTAACCGCCGTTGGTAGTGGGGACACAGGACTAGGCATCTGGGGTTCATACCCCACATATCTCTTTAGCAGTGCAGCATCTCCATCTGCCGTAGGCTCCAAGAACAGAAGGTGATCTGCCACGGTAGAATTTATTACCTCTCCCCCCCAGTGAGATCACGCACCAGGCATGATGTATATAACAACAGGAATGGTTTATTCACTCTGTACAGCACAGTTACATCCCCAGCAGGCTTCTGCCCGATGCAGTACTCTCTCACTGAAGGATGGTCCCTGGACCGTCACTGCAGGTCAAGGGCATTCGCAGCCATCCTACTCTTCCTCACCTCCAAAGCAGACGCAGAGGTATGGTCCACACTCACTCTTCCCTGGAGGGAAGAGCATAAGGGAAGGCCCCAAACTCAGGCTCCCACTTGTGTGACCTGCCTTCCTCAGAGGGGGAAGGACATTACTAAATTTAGGGCGGTACTGCCTTTAAGTACTGCCAGGAGGAGGGCACCAGGTCTGTCTCATGATTGGTGATATAGATATAGAGAAATGGGTGCTCAAAAAGTTTCCGGAATATATAAGTCCTTAAATGTAATACAGGCTCTGGAGTAATGCTCTATTAAGGAGTGAGACTGAAGAATAGCAAAAATGACAAACCAGTCAGTTGATAATAAAGTGTCTCCTGAAGTGAACCAACAAGATGAAAAATAAATCCACTTGTAGTTAACTCATTAGAGTCAAACTAAATTAAAACTGGTATTGCACACATTGTCAAAGATAAGAAATGAAGTTGATTGCTTACCCCCTGGGTGATGCCCAGGCCTAATGTCACCGCCACCCGCCATCACTCAAATGCAGCTCCTTGGAAGGGGAAAACACTTTAGCAACTACTGGCAACCTGATATTACCAGGGTTTATTGCCAGCCCAAGGGCAGAATAGTAGCCATCAGGTGACCTGGTTACAATATTAACCACTTAGTAGCTGCAGTGATTATAAAGGATTGCACCATTTAATGAAATCAAAGATAACATGTATACTAATAATTACTAAGCCGTGCAATCCCATAAGACACTTTGCAGCCCATTCAATGTGTCAAGTAAATGGGCCTTACTTTGTAAGGATATAAAAGATGGTCCGGTAAGGCAGGAGTTCTCAACTCCAGTCCTCATGATCCACGAACAGGTCAGGTTTTAAGGATTCTTCGACTGAGCCACTGAATGGGCCACCTATGCTGAAGCTGGGATAACCTCAAAACCTGTCTTGGGAGGGGTCTTGATGACTGGAGGTGAGAACCCCTGCGGTAAAAAATGACATACATTCCGGCTTGTGGTCGACAACTGGCCGATAAACGCCCCCTCCTTGCTTGAATGTACCACGCCTTTATAAAATTGCCACTCTGGTGTTTGATACTTTAGATGACTCTTTCACTACATAATAGGAAGTAGTTTTTTATTTTTATCTGATTGCAATAAAAAGTGTGTTAGCCTCTATTTTAGATGATTAGCGAGTCACACATACTGATGTATCATGGAACACCGGATGAGTACCGGGTCTGTCCTTTGTTTAGGATTGATGCACCTTTCTATTGCTATGTTGAGTATAAATTAATAACTTTTATTTAAAACTCGCAAGCATTCACGGTGACTTCCGAGTAGTCGAGTTAAGAAGGAACTAATATTATAGAATTCATAGTTGGCCAGGACACTTTATCCAATACTGTTTTTTGATAAGCTGGTTTCCTCCTCTGCTTTATTTCAACTAACTTTCAGCTCATAACATTTGCAAAAAATCCATCAAGATATTAGTTAGCTAGCACATGTTTCTAGTAAATGTACATTAATCAAGGTGTATTATACATATTGTAGAACAGGGTGCATTTTAGAGACAGCCATACCATCTATTGTGCAGCCATGATAATGTGTTTTAATTTCACCACTTGATATTTAAACATTGTACCTATATAGAAAAGCAGATCTGTATTTATTGTGGTTATTATGATTTGTAGATTTGCTTTCAGGAATATAATTGTAAATCGATATGATGGCAGAGCCAAAAGGAGTTAAAAAAAATAGTTTGAGCTTAATTTATTTACTTATGTATCCGAAATAACTGGCCTTGGAGAAAAACTATTAGTTATATTTATTTAACAAATGCATCCTTATAGATTGAAACTAAAGGTTTTACATTTCCATAAATAAATACTTTATAATAGAATTCTAATACCAAGTTGATACTTCACAAAACCTATTTAATTTAAACCTATTATAACTTATTCGTGGTAATCATCAAAGGGACAGATTTAAGTGTAATCTATGTGAGCAGGACAGATTAACATTGTATTTTTGATTATTTAGTCTAATAAGATAACAATTTGCACATTACTTTTCATAAGAATGCTTTTACTGTAACAATTTACCGGTTGCATAAAAACAATAAAATATGACCCACTACCTTGTTACTAATAATTGAAAAATGAATTACGTTTATTATGAAGTGTACTGTATATAAGACGGTCAATGGAAATTTGCTGCTTTAACCTATTTGCTGCTGGAATACTCATGGCACCTGAGCGATGACGGTCTTCTTGGATTGCGACCACATGATAACTTGGGGAAGCAGTCACGTGGTCGACATGGACTTCCAGTAACATGAACTTAGGACTCCACTTCCATTCTGATTGCATTCACCACTGATGGTGTGGTGAATGCGATCGCATCCGGAAAACAAGCATGAATAACTTTTTAAGGGCCCCTAGATTGATGTTCATGGAATGTCAGTAGGGCCCACTAGGGTTAATGTGGCACATTATAATTTGCATATTTGCTTTCAGGCGTAACACTGTGAATTTTAAACAGGAAAACTGGTCAAGCTTGTCTGATTTTATGTGTTCGAAATAACTGGGCCTGGAGCAAAATGTTGATTAACATTTAATAAACAAATGGATCACTTTAGAAAAAAACTCAATCATCAAACAAGTCATTATTATAAAATGTGCATCCATCCACCTGTCATCTATTCACAAATCTTTACAGTTAAAGAATTCAGAAATGCATGGAACAGATTGGACCACTTGTCACTTTTGTGCAGTAGTGTAGTAATGCTGAATTTCTTTTCATGTTTTGTTGTCCCCATATAAATGTGTACTTATGTAGCAATGAATCTAGTTGCATTTCTGTTCAAAGACAAGTATGTCACATTCAGCCTGGGAATACAGCAATACATTTTACAATCTATTTTCTTAGATGACATGTATATGATATAATTATTTTTACTGGGAACATCAAATATGTTTATGTTATTTCAATCAGACCATTTTTATTTTCCAGAATATAACTCTGAACAATGTACATCTCTGAGAGCAGCCAGAACAACATTTCATGGATCTTTTATAAGGAGAGATACAGAATTTTTTTTGATGAGGACATCTTCTACTTTATTATTTTAGATTTTTCTGAGTATAATAAAGGCACATATTACTGTATTTTCCAAATAGGGACATTGCTGTAATAACTCTGGAGTTGAATGCAAGCGAGTACATTCTATAACATCTAAAAATCTACATCTACAGTGTTTTATTACTAGTGAGCAAAACTCAAGTTACAATATTTTGTGTAAATGACTTATCCATAATTATTAGAAATAAGAATTTCAAATCTGGAGTCTATTTTGCAGCGAGTAGTGAACTAAATGACATTTTGTTGTTTTCAGTCCCTATATTTCTCACACTTGTCTTTTGTATTTTCATATAATAGTCAAGAATACTTTTGAGGTCCTTAAAACGAATTTATCAGAACGATCCTAATTTCAGAGTCAGAATACAGAAAGTTGGAGGAAAGTCGGTTTAGGGGAGGGGAAACAAACAAAAACTTAATGACGATAGTACAATATTACAAGAGTACAATATTTGCATGCACACAATTAGCTTTATTGCCAAAGAATACATTCTGAATAAAAAAATCCAAATTAATAGTTATGATTATTCCAGTTATAATGAAGACCCCACTGGCACGAATGAGGTACAGTACAGAGACTGTTAGTTAATGGCAAATTAGATTTCAGATAAGTACCATGGTTCTGCAACCTTGCTGACTTTTTGAAAGGGAATTATTTTGACAGGTTACTGAACGTGATGCAGGAGAACTAGGTTATATTGTAACAAAGTGAAAAATAGGCGTACAAAAATTAGTTTGTGATTCTTACTTAATAGTAAAAAATGTATAGATTAATAACCAGTGTATGTCACAATTATGCATACATATATGTGAATATAAATAAACTAGTGCAGTGCAAAAAAAGTCAAATGTGCAATACAAGAAAGTAATAAATTTGAACCCCCTGCTCAAAACCCTCTGGTGGGGTTTGTCTTCACTTGTCCCCAAGATGTAGATATTTGTTCTCAGATTCCAGGAGGAGCATAAAGGGGAAACAAAAAACACAGAGATACTCTAAGTGTAGAGGTTCTTATATTCAGTAAATGTGATGATGAAGTCGTGGCTCTTTTAGAAAGTCTACTTACAAAACGTAAGATATAATCAAGCAGTGTGTAGGAGAATTAACATCTCTCCCCCACAGGTGTGGTATGAGGTAGCAGGTAGTCAGTGGCCATCACTCCAAAAACAGGTGTGGTAGAACTCAACAGGGTTCACAGTGTTCAACAGAATAACACCCCTATGAAAAAGAGAGCGAGAAACTCCATAGCACAGATCAGCAAGGTACAAAAATGCTTTATGTTCAAAATATAAAGGGTTTCATGCAGTAAGCGGTGGAAAGGCACTTCTCGCCACTTTCCCGCCAAAAATGCCTACCCATATTCAGTAAGGGGCGAGAAAGTGGCGAGATTCAAAAAAAACAGTTTGGCTGGCGGTTTTTTTTTTCCGCCGGTGGCGAGGCGAGAAGGCACTTTCCGCCTAAAAATGAAACATTTTCCGCCACGCTGTATTCTAGTAGTGGCGAGTAGCTAAGCGGAGCTATTCGCCACTCTAGAATGGCGTTTTTCTGGCGAATCAGCCACGCAAGAAAAAGATGGCAAGTTGCTGCTGAGAGGCTGCGGATGAGTGGCGGATCGGCACTTAGAAAAAATTCAGGCCTTTTTCCTGACTGGGATTGATGCCGGGGGTCTCCGGAGCTGATACCATTAATATCAGCACCGGAGCCCCCCGGCATGCATCCGAGGCAGGAAAAATGCATTTAAAACCACTTCATTACCTTAGCGGCTAACCGCTAAGGCAATGAAGGGGTTAAATAGCCGTGCCAGGTTTATTGTGGGTAGCGGGGGTGGGTGAAGGGGGTATTTGGCCGTTGTTGTTTGTTTATAGCTTGCGGGGGGGTTGCGGGTGCACTTAACCCCTTCACGACCGTAGAAGTTAATACCGCTACAGTCATGACGGGGTTAAAGTCTCCCGCTACCCACCCGCAAGCCCTAAACAAACCACCGTTGGGGCTAATACCCCCTTCACCCACCCCCACTACCCACAATAAAAAGAAAACACACACAACAGCCCCACACTATCTAAATAAATATATATATATATATATATATATATATATGACCCCAACAACACATATACCCCCCTAACATATAATACAGTAAGGGGCTACTGTACTGTAAATGGATAATAGTGCATGTGTCCATTTAATATACATACAGAACAATAAATACATTAAATACATATAGCACTCACCCATGTCCGGCTGCCACGATGAAGGCCATCCTCACCTTCATCCTGCCCATGCCCCATCCGCTTCTGCAAAACAGACACAGAATAAAAACATCCAATGTAATGTCCCCTAACCCCTTAATCACCATAGCGGTTATTAACCGCTACAGTCATTAAGGGGTTAACCCACCATCACCCAGATACCCTACCCCACTACCCCCCCCACACCTGAGGCCTAACCACTCTCACCCACTACCCACAAGGGAGTCCTACCACATACCCTTGGGGCCAATTCCCCCTTCCCCCTTCCCCCAGCACATACAGTACAATAATGTGCCAAATAACTATTATCCACATAGGGATAATACATTATTTGGCCATTATTAAACACATTAAATACCATAGTAAAATAAAGAAAATTCTACTAACCTCTTCAATAAGAAGGCCCCGTCGCCAGCATCATCATTCTGTTCCGTTGCCAAAGTAATAAATAGCCAATACATGTCAATGACATTCACATATCAATGTACCCCTTAATCACCTTATCGGGTACTAACCTCAAAGGTAATTAAGGGGTGAAGCCATCCTGCAATGGCAACACCACTTATCCATAACATCCTCAATGAATTAAAAAGCAATTTCCTAAACAAATCTCATGTAATCATTCAATCTAAAGCCTCAAATGCCACTTAAAACATAGCATTTACATTGTATACATGCAGCATAAAATGTAAGCTACATGTACACGCTGCAAATCAATGTTAACAATACAATAATCCAACTAAAATAGCATTACATCACAAGAAGTATACTATGTAATCCAATAAAGTCACCATCAATGAATTAACATACATGAATTACATCCCTAAACAATTAAAATAGCATCCATACCAATTACACAATTAACTATAGCAACCGTTACAGAGAACAAGTTAGCATCATACAAAAAAGGACACCAAAAATTACAATATACTAAAGCAAGCCTCACCATTACCTACAGTAAAGCATAGAAGCCCAAAAATTACATCTCTCTAATTATAAAATACATTTAACACATGCATAGCAGCATAGCCACAATCATTTACAATACTGCAAATCAAGCTTTTACAACACTATCATTTCTTACCCTGTATGTATATACTTCTCTAGACATACATACATACATACATACATATATACAGTGGCAAGAAATGATTTACATTAAAAAAAATACACATGAAAAAGCTAAAAAACCACATTTACATTAAATACATTTCTTTATTTAACTTACCATTACTTGACCCACTCACTGACTCCCGTTGATCAGCTTACTTACGAACCAATCCACGAACAGGAACCCATAAAATAAAAAACCATAAAATAATAAACATTAAAATAATAAAACACGGCAATCCAGGGGTCTTCTAGTTGTAATCTATCTTCATCTGTATTCTTCTATCTTCTTCCGGGGTCTTCCCCCGTCTGGTGCCACGCCCTGGTTTTCTTTCTTCTCTGGAGGTCCTTCCTCCTCGGCGTCTGGCTTCAAAATGAGACGACATAGGGCTCTATGCAGTAAGCGCCGATAAGGCTTTTTTCGTCATTTTCTGCCCTCCTAAATACATATAGCACTCACCCATGTCCGGCTGCCACGATGAAGGCCATCCTCACCTTCATCCTGCCCATGCCCCATCCGCTTCTGCAAAACAGACACAGAATAAAAACATCCAATGTAATGTCCCCTAACCCCTTAATCACCATAGCGGTTATTAACCGCTACAGTCATTAAGGGGTTAACCCACCATCACCCAGATACCCTACCCCACTACCCCCCCCACACCTGAGGCCTAACCACTCTCACCCACTACCCACAAGGGAGTCCTACCACATACCCTTGGGGCCAATTCCCCCTTCCCCCTTCCCCCAGCACATACAGTACAATAATGTGCCAAATAACTATTATCCACATAGGGATAATACATTATTTGGCCATTATTAAACACATTAAATACCATAGTAAAATAAAGAAAATTCTACTAACCTCTTCAATAAGAAGGCCCCGTCGCCAGCATCATCATTCTGTTCCGTTGCCAAAGTAATAAATAGCCAATACATGTCAATGACATTCACATATCAATGTACCCCTTAATCACCTTATCGGGTACTAACCTCAAAGGTAATTAAGGGGTGAAGCCATCCTGCAATGGCAACACCACTTATCCATAACATCCTCAATGAATTAAAAAGCAATTTCCTAAACAAATCTCATGTAATCATTCAATCTAAAGCCTCAAATGCCACTTAAAACATAGCATTTACATTGTATACATGCAGCATAAAATGTAAGCTACATGTACACGCTGCAAATCAATGTTAACAATACAATAATCCAACTAAAATAGCATTACATCACAAGAAGTATACTATGTAATCCAATAAAGTCACCATCAATGAATTAACATACATGAATTACATCCCTAAACAATTAAAATAGCATCCATACCAATTACACAATTAACTATAGCAACCGTTACAGAGAACAAGTTAGCATCATACAAAAAAGGACACCAAAAATTACAATATACTAAAGCAAGCCTCACCATTACCTACAGTAAAGCATAGAAGCCCAAAAATTACATCTCTCTAATTATAAAATACATTTAACACATGCATAGCAGCATAGCCACAATCATTTACAATACTGCAAATCAAGCTTTTACAACACTATCATTTCTTACCCTGTATGTATATACTTCTCTAGACATACATACATACATACATACATACATACATACAGTGGCAAGAAATGATTTACATTAAAAAAAATACACATGAAAAAGCAAAAAAACCACATTTACATTAAATACATTTCTTTATTTAACTTACCATTACTTGACCCACTCACCGACTCCCGTTGATCAGCTTACTTACGAACCAATCCACGAACAGGAACCCATAAAATAAAAAACCATAAAATAATAAACATTAAAATAATAAAACACGGCAATCCAGGGGTCTTCTAGTTGTAATCTATCTTCATCTGTATTCTTCTATCTTCTTCCGGGGTCTTACCCCGTCTGGTGCCACGCCCTGGTTTTCTTTCTTCTCTGGAGGTCCTTCCTCCTCGGCGTCTGGCTTCAAAATGAGACGACATAGGGCTCTATGCAGTAAGCGCCGATAAGGCTTTTTTCGTCATTTTCTGCCCTCCTAAATACATATAGCACTCACCCATGTCCGGCTGCCACGATGAAGGCCATCCTCACCTTCATCCTGCCCATGCCCCATCCGCTTCTGCAAAACAGACACAGAATAAAAACATCCAATGTAATGTCCCCTAACCCCTTAATCACCATAGCGGTTATTAACCGCTACAGTCATTAAGGGGTTAACCCACCATCACCCAGATACCCTACCCCACTACCCCCCCCCACACCTGAGGCCTAACCACTCTCACCCACTACCCACAAGGGAGTCCTACCACATACCCTTGGGGCCAATTCCCCCTTCCCCCTTCCCCCAGCACATACAGTACAATAATGTGCCAAATAACTATTATCCACATAGGGATAATACATTATTTGGCCATTATTAAACACATTAAATACCATAGTAAAATAAAGAAAATTCTACTAACCTCTTCAATAAGAAGGCCCCGTCGCCAGCATCATCATTCTGTTCCGTTGCCAAAGTAATAAATAGCCAATACATGTCAATGACATTCACATATCAATGTACCCCTTAATCACCTTATCGGGTACTAACCTCAAAGGTAATTAAGGGGTGAAGCCATCCTGCAATGGCAACACCACTTATCCATAACATCCTCAATGAATTAAAAAGCAATTTCCTAAACAAATCTCATGTAATCATTCAATCTAAAGCCTCAAATGCCACTTAAAACATAGCATTTACATTGTATACATGCAGCATAAAATGTAAGCTACATGTACACGCTGCAAATCAATGTTAACAATACAATAATCCAACTAAAATAGCATTACATCACAAGAAGTATACTATGTAATCCAATAAAGTCACCATCAATGAATTAACATACATGAATTACATCCCTAAACAATTAAAATAGCATCCATACCAATTACACAATTAACTATAGCAACCGTTACAGAGAACAAGTTAGCATCATACAAAAAAGGACACCAAAAATTACAATATACTAAAGCAAGCCTCACCATTACCTACAGTAAAGCATAGAAGCCCAAAAATTACATCTCTCTAATTATAAAATACATTTAACACATGCATAGCAGCATAGCCACAATCATTTACAATACTGCAAATCAAGCTTTTACAACACTATCATTTCTTACCCTGTATGTATATACTTCTCTAGACATACATACATACATACATACATACATACAGTGGCAAGAAATGATTTACATTAAAAAAAATACACATGAAAAAGCAAAAAAACCACATTTACATTAAATACATTTCTTTATTTAACTTACCATTACTTGACCCACTCACCGACTCCCGTTGATCAGCTTACTTACGAACCAATCCACGAACAGGAACCCATAAAATAAAAAACCATAAAATAATAAACATTAAAATAATAAAACACGGCAATCCAGGGGTCTTCTAGTTGTAATCTATCTTCATCTGTATTCTTCTATATTCTTCCGGGGTCTTCCCCCGTCTGGTGCCACGCCCTGGTTTTCTTTCTTCTCTGGAGGTCCTTCCTCCTCGGCGTCTGGCTTCAAAATGAGACGACATAGGGCTCTATGCAGTAAGCGCCGATAAGGCTTTTTTCGTCATTTTCTGCCCTCCTAAATACATATAGCACTCACCCATGTCCGGCTGCCACGATGAAGGCCATCCTCACCTTCATCCTGCCCATGCCCCATCCGCTTCTGCAAAACAGACACAGAATAAAAACATCCAATGTAATGTCCCCTAACCCCTTAATCACCATAGCGGTTATTAACCGCTACAGTCATTAAGGGGTTAACCCACCATCACCCAGATACCCTACCCCACTACCCCCCCCACACCTGAGGCCTAACCACTCTCACCCACTACCCACAAGGGAGTCCTACCACATACCCTTGGGGCCAATTCCCCCTTCCCCCCTCCCCCAGCACATACAGTACAATAATGTGCCAAATAACTATTATCCACATAGGGATAATACATTATTTGGCCATTATTAAACACATTAAATACCATAGTAAAATAAAGAAAATTCTACTAACCTCTTCAATAAGAAGGCCCCGTCGCCAGCATCATCATTCTGTTCCGTTGCCAAAGTAATAAATAGCCAATACATGTCAATGACATTCACATATCAATGTACCCCTTAATCACCTTATCGGGTACTAACCTCAAAGGTAATTAAGGGGTGAAGCCATCCTGCAATGGCAACACCACTTATCCATAACATCCTCAATGAATTAAAAAGCAATTTCCTAAACAAATCTCATGTAATCATTCAATCTAAAGCCTCAAATGCCACTTAAAACATAGCATTTACATTGTATACATGCAGCATAAAATGTAAGCTACATGTACACGCTGCAAATCAATGTTAACAATACAATAATCCAACTAAAATAGCATTACATCACAAGAAGTACACTATGTAATCCAATAAAGTCACCATCAATGAATTAACATACATGAATTACATCCCTAAACAATTAAAATAGCATCCATACCAATTACACAATTAACTATAGCAACCGTTACAGAGAACAAGTTAGCATCATACAAAAAAGGACACCAAAAATTACAATATACTAAAGCAAGCCTCACCATTACCTACAGTAAAGCATAGAAGCCCAAAAATTACATCTCTCTAATTATAAAATACATTTAACACATGCATAGCAGCATAGCCACAATCATTTACAATACTGCAAATCAAGCTTTTACAACACTATCATTTCTTACCCTGTATGTATATACTTCTCTAGACATACATACATACATACATACATACAGTGGCAAGAAATGATTTACATTAAAAAAAATACACATGAAAAAGCAAAAAAACCACATTTACATTAAATAAATTTCTTTATTTAACTTACCATTACTTGACCCACTCACCGACTCCCGTTGATCAGCTTACTTACGAACCAATCCACGAACAGGAACCCATAAAATAAAAAACCATAAAATAATAAACATTAAAATAATAAAACACGGCAATCCAGGGGTCTTCTAGTTGTAATCTATCTTCATCTGTATTCTTCTATCTTCTTCCGGGGTCTTCCCCCGTCTGGTGCCACGCCCTGGTTTTCTTTCTTCTCTGGAGGTCCTTCCTCCTCGGCGTCTGGCTTCAAAATGAGACGACATAGGGCTCTATGCAGTAAGCGCCGATAAGGCTTTTTTCGTCATTTTCTGCCCTCCCGATTCAGTAAGCGCCGATAAGTGGGAATCCACTTATCGGCACTTTTTGAACCCGGCTGAATTCAGGTAGCCCCTATCAGCTCTTCGGTGCTGATCGGCACCCCAGATTGGAGAATTTATCGGGAATCCAGCCTGCCAACTAAAGTTGGCAAGTTGGTGGAGGAGAAGCATCGGCAAGGGCGACACTTAGAAAAAATCAGCCCTTTTTCCTGCCTGTGACTGATGCCGGGGGTCTCCGGGGCTGATACCAGCACCGGAGCCCCCCGGCACGCATCCGAGGCAGTGAAAAGGCATGTACAGCCCATTTCATTACCTTAGCGGCTAACCGCTAAGGCAATGAAGGGGTTAACCCACCGGGCCCGCTTTATTGTGGGTAGCGGGGATGGGTGAAGGGGGTATTTGGCCCTGGGTATGAGTTTAGGACTTGCGGGGGGGTGCGAGTGCACTTAACCCCTTCATGAAGGGGTTAAGCCCTCCCGCTACCCCCCACAAGGCCAAAACAAACACCGTTGGGGATAATACCCCCTTCACCCAACCCCGCTACCCACAATAAAAAATAATCACACACAGCAGCCCCACACTATATAAATAAATATAAATAAATAAATAAATAAATATCTCTATATAAATATAAATATATATATATATATATAACCCAACAACCCCTAACATACACATATATGCACATCAATGATACTATAGGCCGGCGGGGGCCCTCGGGTGTTCCCCGTAGGCCTACAGTACCAATTGTGCCCCCCCAAATTAATGTCTAAACACATACATACTTATAAAGAAATACCCCCCCCCCCTTAACACATACAATATAGTAATGGCCACAATTACTATTATCCACAAAGGGATAATAGTGAATGTGCCCATTTTAAATACATAAACAGCAATAAATACATTAAATACATATAGTACTCACCACCCATGTCCGGCTGCCACGATGAAGGCCATCCTCCTCTTCATCCTGGCCATGGCCCCCTCCGCTGCTGCAAAACAGACACAAGAATGAAAACATCCAATGTAATGTCCCCTAACCCTTTAATCACCATAACGGTTATTAACCGCTACAGTCATTAAGGGGTTAACCCACCCTCACCCACCATTCGGGACACCTACATACCCTCCCCCACTAACCCCCCACCCCATGAGGCCTAACCACCCTCACCCACTACCCACAAGGGAGGCTTACCCACATACCGTTGGGGAACCCCCCCCCCACCCCCAGTACCCACAATAAAAACAATACAGTGACCCACAATAAACATCATTATATTTAATAAATACATTACCCACCCCCTGTGCCCCCCCATAAATACAAGATTTATCCTTTTACAAACAGGGTTCATAATGCAGCCCCACGCGAGTCCCCGGTGGGCTGGCGGGGCACCTGACAGACCTACAGGGTACCAGCAGCCCTTTTCAAACAGGTTCTGGAGGCCTGCTGGTGGGTCCCGCCAGCACCATGGCCCCCAGATGGTCTCCTTGGGTCACCGTGGACAATTGGGTCCCCACGGTAGGCCCAAGGATGTCTGGGAGCCCCGGGTCAGATCCACACGTGTCTGCGAGGCATCGGGTGGTTTCCACGGGGGTCTGGGGAACTCACGCTCTGATTGGCTACCGTACCATGTGGGGATGGCCATGTTTCTTTTCATGACGTCAACTTAAAGGCAATTGAAGCAAGGCCATTCTGATTGGCTGTGCTTTCATTGCCTTTAAGTGACGTCATCTTTTTTTTTTTATCGGCCAAAACACATGATTTTCACGGCCCAATCAGGACCGTGGGTAATCATGATGAAAATGTGACGTCATAGGCCTTTAAAAGCCTATGTGTCTCATTTTGAAGCCAGACGCCGAGGAGGAAGGACCTCCGGAGAAGAAAGAAGACCAGGGCGTGGCCGATGATGACAAGAAGACCCCGAAAGAAGATACAAGAAAGAAGAATACAGATGAAGATGGATTACAAGTAGAAGAACCGTGGATTGATTTGGATTTTTAGTGTAATGTTTATTTTTTTATGGTTTTTTATTTTATGGGTTCCTGTGCCTGGTGGTTTTGTACGTGAGTAAGGTGTTCAACGGGAGTCAAGTAATGGTAAGTGAACTAAAGAAATGTATTTTATTTAACTTGTTAATTTTTTTAAAAGCTTTTTTAACATGTGTTTTTTTTTGGTGGTATATAATTTCTTGCCACTGTATGTATGTATGTATGTATGTATGTATGTCTAGAGATATATATACATATAGCGTAAGAAATGATGTTGTTTTAAAAGCTTTCTTTCATGTGTTTTAAAATAATTTGTCTATGCTGCTATGCTTTATTGTGTGTTTAAAGTATTTTACAATTAGATAGATGGAATTGTTGATATTGTATGATGTTCTTGAGGTCAGGGTTAGGCTTCGTTTTGTATTTTGTATTCTTATTGGTACATATATTTTTTCACAGCCTAAATTGTTATGTTAAAGGCTTGAATTTGTTAATTGTTTAATTATTAGGGGTGGAATGTAAATTGTTTAGGGATGTCATTAATGAATGGTAATTGATTTATGTTTACTGGATTGGATAAAATAGTTTACTTGTTTGGAGGTATTTGTATTTTGCTTGCAATGTTATTGTTAACATTCATTTGCAGAATGTATATGCTGCATAGATTGGATGCATCATATATACTATGTAAATGCAATGTGTTGATTGGCATTAGAGGTATTTGATTGGCATTTGATGATTGTGATTGTAAGTTCAGTTAGGATTATTAAAGTAAATTAATTTTATTGTAGTGTGTCTGTATGGAGAAGTGTTATTTGGAGTACAGCATGTTTTTGTTAACCCTTCTACATTTTTTGTATATTGGTTCATCATGTGTGTGTGTATATATATATATATATATATATATATTTGCATGATGAAGCCACTGTACAAATTCATGGGTGAAAGGTGGGTATCGGGCCAGTGTGGCTTAACCCCTTAATTACCTTTGCGGTTATTATCCGATAAGTTGTTTAAGGGGTTAATTGATATCTGAATGCGATTGTAATGTATTGGCTTTGTTTTGGCTATGTATTTTGTGGGCAAGACAAGGATGTTGCTGGCGACGGAGACTTCTTATTGATGAGGTCAGTAGTACTTAATTTATTTGAATATGCTAGTTAATGTTTTTAATAATGGGCAAATAATCTATTATCGCTATCTGGATAATAGTTATTTTGCACATTATTGTACTGTAGGTGTTGGGGGGGGGGGTGTATGTATTGAATGTATAGGCCAGGTTTATTTTTTTTACTTTCAGGGTTTGTTCCGTGGTTCTGCGTGGGACCTCTGGAGACCACCTGCGGGTCTCCTCAGGTATCTCACGGGTATCAGGCTGGTGGTTCCATGGGTGACACATGCGGGGATGAAGCGGTGGCCTCACATCTGTGGGGGCACTGTGGACCCGTAGTCTGCGGGGATGAAGCGGTGGCCTCACATCTGTGGGGGTACTGTGGACCCGTAGTCTGCGGGGATGAAGCGGTGGTCTCACATCTGTGGGGGCACCGCCGACCCATAGGTGCGGGGATAAAGATGTGTGGTCCCACTTCTGTGGGGGCACCGCGGACCCGTAGTGAGCACTCGTGAGTTCCCAGACCCCCGTGGGAACCACCCGAGGCCCCGCAGACACGTGTGGGTCTGACCCAGGGCTCCCAGACATCCTTGGGCCTACCGTGGGGACCCAATTGTGGCCCACGGTAACCCAAGGAGACCACCTGGGGGCCATGGTGCTGGCGGGACCCACCAGCAGGCCTCCAGAACCTGTTTGAAAAGGGCTGCTGGTACCCTGTAGGTCTGTCAGGTGCCCCGCCAGCCCACCGGGGACTCGCGTGGGGCTGCGTTATGAACCCTGTTTGTAAAAGGATAAATCTTGTATTTATGGGGGGGCACAGGGGGTGGGTAATGTATTTATTAAATATAATGATGTTTATTGTGGGTCACTGTATTGTTTTTATTGTGGGTACTGGGGGTGGGGGGGGGTTCCCCAACGGTATGTGGGTAGGCCTCCCTTGTGGGTAGTGGGTGACGGTGGTTAGGCCTCACGGGGTGGGGGGTTAGTGGGGGAGGGTATGTAGGCGTCCCGAGTGGTGGGTGAGGGTGGGTTAACCCCTTAATGACTGTAGCGGTTAATAACCGCTATGGTGATTAAGGGGTTAGGGGACATTACATTGGATGTTTTCATTCTTGTGTCTGTTTTGCAGCAGCGGAGGGGGCCATGGCCAGGAAGAGGAGGAGGATGGCCTTCATCGTGGCAGCCGGTGGTGAGTACTATATGTATTTAATGTATTTATTGTTGTTTGTGTATTTTTTTTTTTATAACTTCAAGTTTATTGGAATATTTTCAATATAAATAGCATCGCAATACAAATAACACGAACATTCACAGTATTACAGTCATGTACGATACTGCTACATTCTCCTTCATGAGCCACAAGTGTTCATGCGTTGCACATGATATCTCTAAAACCAGTTGGGATATTTATGTAGATTAAACTTGGGGGAACAACAAAAAAAAAGTAAATTAAGGCGGGGGAGGGTGGGAAGGAGGGAAGGGGAGGGGGGGGGGCGCGGGCACGCTGCACTGCCACTTTCCCACAGGTGGCTGGTAGATTTACTATACACCGTTTGTTTGCCGACTTCTAGGGCCACCCAAAGTGTTCACATGGTGTGTTCTCAACTAGGTCTCGTAGTCTGTTCCGCTTACTTTGTACGAGAATGCACTTGGAATATTCACTGCCATATCGTGGCTACCTCAACCCCCGGGATGTCTGTCTGTTCCAGCCAAGGCGTCCAGACTTTTAGATATTTTTCGCCAGTGTCATTGACCAGACTCGTCAATTTCTCCATCTGGCATATGTACCATAATCGATTCCGAATTTTTGGGATATTTGGGATCTCTGGTTATTTCCACATAGCTGCGATCTCACACCTCGTTGCTGTTGCAAAATGTGCAACTAGTTTATTACCTCATTTTGAAAGACCCTTCCATGGTCTGTTCAATAGGAACAGCCACAGATCAGGGGGAATTGTGAGGTCAAAAATCCTCTGGATCCAATGTCTAATCTCATCCCTCAGGTGTGAGATCCGAGGGCAAGACCACAGCATGTGCAACAGGTCCGCCAATTCTCCGCACTGTTTGGGACACAGCGGGGAGTATCCTGTGACAAACCTTGATAATTTTAATGGGGTGAGGTACCACCTCATCAATACTTTATATGCATTCTCCTTCAAAGTAGTGCATATGGAGCTCTTGGCAGTAGCCTCTATTATAGCAGTCCAGTCATCCTCCTCCAATTCCTCCCCAATATCTGTTTCCTATCTAAGTTGGTACGTCAGTTTTTGTCGTTGCTGTGAGCTCCCAGAACCGACCACTTCTCTATAGATCTGCGATGTAAGTCCCTGTGTGTCTGTTTTCGGCAGACAGAGCTTTTCGAATGTTGTTAATGGTGGGAAGGGGGAGTTTTTGGCGAAGAACGCTCGTATCTGGAGGTAGCGAAAAAATTCGGAATGTGGGATGTTTTTTTCAGACCTAATTTGTTCGAATGATTTAACTCTGTTCGGTATACCCTCCAGATCCCCTAGTTTGCCACTAGTCCCGGTGCAAAGTTAGGGTTGCCCCACAAAGGGGCCTTCATAGAGCGCCTTGTGGTCAGGGTATGTTTATATTTTGTGGTCTCCCATACCGACAGTGAGTTGGCCACCGATGAGAGCGGTCGTTCAGCCCATTTAATAGCTGTTTTGGGTAACCATAGCAAATTCTCTATCTCTAGTGGGGCACAAGCCCTCTTTTCCAGATCCACCCATCTTTTCAGATCGGGGTTGGTCTGCCATTGTGTGAGTTGACACAATTGCGCCGCTTTGTAGTAAGAGACCAGGCAAGGTACCGCTAGGCCTCCTGTACGCGTGGTTTTTTTCATAATTGTCTTATTTACTCTCGGTTTTTTCCCTCCCCAGATAAACTCTGAGATATCAGACTGAAGTGAGAGTATATCCTTCAGTCTAAGTGGTACTGGTAGAGTCTGAAACAAATATAGGATACGGGAGAGGAGATTCATCTTGACACTATGTATCCTTCCTATCCAGGAGATCTTGTAGGGCGTCCATTTTTTTAAATCTGCTTTTAGTGTCTTGATTAGTTTGGGGTAATTAGCATCATAGACGCCGTTGTTTATGTATTTTAAATACACAGGGGGTGTATGTTGTTTATTGCAATGTTTATTGGGGGCAAATGTCCCCAATAAACATGATATTCTGCCTTAACCCCTTCATTGCCTTAGCGGCTATCCGCTATGTAATGAAGCAGATTTTTGTATTTTTAATAATATTGTGCGGGAGCAGGGGGTCCCCTGAGCTGAACCGCATTGATGTGTGGCTCAGGGACCCCCTGCTTCACGACTTACAGGCCCCATTTGGGGCACCGGTGCCAGTGTTGCCGCCATATTTATAGCGGGCACGTTGCGTATGGGATGCTATAAAGATGGCGGCGACACTGCCACCCAATGACACATACCGGGGCCTGTAACTCGGGAAACAGGGGGTCCCTGGTCCACAAAGCAACGCGATTCAGCTCAGGGGACCCCCTGCTCACAGTACACTATTATTAAAAATACATTTATGCTGCTTCGCTACCATAGCACATAGCCGCAAACGTAAGGAATGAGTGTTTATTGATATGTGTGTTTTACTCATAGTGTAGATGTGCAGAGGGTCTCCGGAGCGGAACCGCTTTGGTTTTAGGTCTGGAGACCCCCTGCTTCCCGAGATACAGGCACCTTTAGGGGGTGCCGGTATCCCTCTGCTTTGTTTACATTCCGTGGTCACGTGATCGGGACCTTTAAATGCAGAGGGATACCGACACCTCATAAAGGGGCCTGTATCTCGGGAAGCAGGGGGTCCCCGGACCTGAAACCAATGCGGTTCAGCTCCGGAGACCCCCTGCACATGTACACTATGAGTAAAAGTTGTTTATAAATACTTTTTATTTTGACGATGTTTGCGCTGAGAGAGCGGCTTGTCTCTCTCTGCTGCAAACATCTATCGGCACAAAAGGCCTATCGGAAGGCTTATCGGGAGCCAGGCTGTATCGGCACAGGCTCATCGGCAGTTTTGCTTTCGCAGTGATTCGGCAGGGATCGGAAGGATTCGGCCCTTACTGAATACTGCGAGGGCAAATCGCCAAAAAAAGGCCTATCG
Organism: Ascaphus truei; assembly: GCF_040206685.1. Lineage (NCBI taxonomy): Eukaryota > Metazoa > Chordata > Amphibia > Anura > Ascaphidae > Ascaphus > Ascaphus truei. Next base: position 263,144,511 of record NC_134487.1, on the reverse strand, counting down.
GCAACACTTGCCGAAGAGATTTTATCGGGGCTTACCGCATGAGGCCCATAGGCTTTTAAAGGCCTATGACGTCACATTTTCGTCATATGGTTCCCACGGCCCTGATTGGGCCGTGAAAACCATGTGTTGGCCGATAAAAAAAAAATTATGACGTCACTTAAAGGCAATGAAAGCACAGCCAATCAGAATGACTTTGCTTCAATTGCCTTTAAGATGATGTCATTAATAGAAACATGGCCGCCCTCACATGGTACGGCAGCCAATCAGAGCGTGGGAAGTCTATCCCTACTTTGATTGGTTCTAGTACCATGTGACAGGCTTTCAATGTCGTCATATCCGTTCTTCCCCAAGCCTCTGTCACATGGTCTACTAGAGCCAATCAGAGTAGGCATTACATTGGATGTTTTAATTCTTGTGTCTGTTTTGCAGAAGCGGATGGGGCATGGGCAGGATGAAGATGAGGATGGCCTTCATCGTGACAGTGGGACATGGGTGAGTGCTATATGTATTTAATGTCTTTATTGCTCTGTATATATTTTAAATGGACAACTGCACTATTATCCATTTGTGGATAATAGTAATGTTGCCCCTTACTGTATTGTATGTTGTGTATTGCTATGTTTATTGTGGGCAATTGTCCCCAATAAACATGCTATTATGCGTTAACCCCTTCATTGCCTTAGCGGCTATCCTCTATGGTAATGAAGCAACATTAATGTATTTTAATAATATTGTGCGGGAGCAGGGGCCCCCCTGAGCTGAACCGCATTTATTTGTGGCTCAGAGACCCCTGCTTCCCGAGTTACAGGCCCCGGTTTGGGGCATCGGTTACAGTGTTGACGCCATGTTTATTGCGGGCACGTAGCGTATGGGACGCTATAAACATGGCGGCGACACTGCCCACACGATCACACACACCGGGGCCTGTAACTCGGGAAGCAGGGGGTCCCTGGTCCACAAAGCGATGCGGTTCAGCTCAAGGGACCCCCTGCTCACTGTACAGTATTATTAAAAATACATTCATGCTGCTTCGCTACCTTAGCAGATAGCCGCAAAGGTAAGGAATGAGTCTTTATTGATATGTGTGTTTTATTCATGCTGTAGATGTGCTTTGGTTTTAGGTCCGGGGACCCCCTGCTTCCCGAGATACAGGCCCCTTTCGGTATCCCTCTGCTTTGTTTACATTCCGCGGTCACGTGATCGGGACCTTTAAATGCAGAGGGATACCGGCACCTCATAAAGGGGCCTGTATCTCGGGAAGAAGGGGATCCCCGGACAGTTTTAAAAATAATTTTTATTGTGCTGATGTTTGCGCCGAGAGAGCAGCGGATCTCTCTCTGCTGCAAACACAACTCGGCAGGGGACGGCTTCTCGGCAGTTTCTCGCCAGGCAGCCGTCTCGCCACCGATTACTAGCCATTTTATCAAATGGTGGTGGCTAATTCATTCGCCAGGGATTCGCCCCTTACAGCATACAGCCAGTTTAACACGCCAAAAACATGGCTAATTGCTAAACTGGCTTATGCATTTTTTCGCTGCTTACTGCATGATGCCCAAAGTGTGCACTTACAATAATACAATTAAAATGGGCTGTTCAAACTTATGTAGTGTATGGGAGAAATCGTCTGCCGCACTGGCTCACCGTCCTGCCCCTGCCGACGTCTGTGAGTCCTGGGTCTGACCGCAGCTCACAGTGTGTGGCAATCAGATGCGGTAGCTGTGGCACGCCCCGGAGAATTAGGTTATTACACGAAATGTAAAGGCCCATATTTAGCTTTTGCAATTAGACACCATCCTGCGCTGAAGGACACCGTGCACCCCAACAATCATTACAGAATACTGAGTAAATATGGCCATAAATCTGTAAACAGAGCGGTTCTAAAAATGTTTTATTTATTTTTTCATTCCACATTGCATTCAAAATATTTAAACCAACTTGCTGATCAGATAGGTAGGATATTCATTTATCCAGATGAACAGTTGGAGCATAAGTATCTGTCGTCTAAATTTTGCATAGGTTGAACTTGATGAACATATGTCTTTATTCATCCTGATCTACTATGTAACTATGTAACTATGTAACTATGTAAAAGGGATATGTGAAATTGGTTCCCAAGTGAAAAAGAAAATCTGAGTGTTTCAGGGAGTCTGGATCTTAAAAATTGTTATTTTGTTATAAAGTGACACATTTTCGTCTCCATGAAGGAGTTTTAGTCCTATGAGAATTTAGATAGGTGCCAGCAAAGAAGTTTCACTTCAAAAAACTGCTCCAGCAAGATGGAAGAAAATATATTGACATGTTTAGAGGTAGCATTTGGATATGATTGAAATGTACAGTGCATTATCGGGCGGGAATGAATTGCAAGGGCAATAGAATATACAGCATAATTACACGTGTACAGTGCTAAAATCCAATAAAGTGATAAAATAAGCTTCTGGCTCATTTTAGACAACACTATCATTCTCCAATGGAATATGTCAATTGCCTTTGTGCAGATTTCTAGCACAAGTGTTAAATGCCATAGTTTACCTAACCCCTAAATATAGAAATTTCTCAAGAGATGTAAGAAAATATTTATTTTCATACCTTTTTTTACTTACCTTTATTTTTATTTACTACAATTCATGGACAGTTGCTCTTTTAAGATTGTTTTATACTGTAATTATTTTGCTCTGTGCCACATTTAGAATAAGCACTACTATAAATACATGTTTGTGAGTGTATATATATATATATATATATATATATATATATATATATATATATGCAAATACAACTGTATGCTCATCTGCATGTCTTAGGCAGGTCTGCAACCCCGCCTTTCCCCATCATCACCCAGCATACAGCACTTCCACTGCAGCAAGGGATTCTAGGAAATGACATGCAAATGAGCACACAGTGTCACTTTTTGCCTCAAAAACCATTTTTAACATGGTTCCCTATAGGCTTAAGCTTATATATATATATATATATATATATATATATATATATATATATATATATATATATATATATATAGCTATATATATATCCATATATAGTGTATGTATGTTTTATACATACAATGTTTTATGTGGAACAAAATTTTAATATTAACATCTAGAGAGGTTCGAAACAGGGTACAAAAAATACAACATAACATGTTTTTCTTATGGTTCATTTTAAGACCATGGAAATGGATAGTTTCAAAATGGATTTTGAATTCAGATCAGAGATCAGATTCAGATTCAGAGATTATTAACTACATAGATTAAAAAATGGTATGATGTAGTGTTTTTAGAGAAATATATTGAGATAGGAATAGTACCAAGAGGTTTAAGAGTTCAAAAATCTCCTTCTTTTAATAGGGATGAAAACATTCTTGTAGAAGCATGGGACAAAATCCTTGAAAATGCTCTTTTGAGCTGATGAGGCTGATTATGTCTCATTATAGACAAAATCTAAATTTATTGCTAAGGATATAGAGATTTTAAAAGAGAAATTAGAACCATTTATGGAGTCTGAACCTTTCAAAACATACAGAAAAAATGAGATCTATTTGAAACATTTTAGCAGGAAACCCCCCCAAAATTATTAGAGATAAGATCGGTTGCAAGACTGGCAGACATATGAATTGGAATAACCAATAGAGGGATATTGAGAGGGTTAATCTTATTAGGCAGGATCAATGAAAAAAGGATGGTCATGGATTATTTCATTGCTTTCATGAATTTTTCAATGGGGGAGATTAAAGGATCCGGGAACAGAATGGATAGACTATCAATAGATCATCTAGTAATATTTGGAGCATCAAATAAATGAATCAAGAAGGAGTATTAGAAATACTGTAGACTATTGGAGAAAAAAGGTAATAGGGAGGAAAGGTTTAGAAAAAAAGATATGTTTGAGGGTTCTTGAAACCGAATACTGAAATTATTTGTAACTCTAAGGTGCCTTGTTTAGAGAGAAATCAGAGGCCACCAATGCTTGGGAAACACACGTCAGGTTTTTACCACTTGTAGAAAAGACCCTTGTTGCTCCACCACTGAGGAGAAAACGATTCTTATATACATGAAGAGGACAAGAGAAGGAAGGAGAATGTAGAGAAAAAAGGCAAATCAGATAAAGATGAAAAGGAAACAATAGAATATATTTAATATAAGTAATATGAGCTAGGCACCAGCACAGGTGATTTTGGTATCGAAATGTCTTTCCTTTGCTCCATCAGAAGGTTCAAGCAGTTTTGATATATTTATGGATATTAATAATACATTTATCAGGAAACCAACTCTCTAACGACATTTTTTGAAAAAGGATACATTTCGGGAGGATAGAGATGAGAGAACCATAAGAGACAAACAGGAGATAATATAATTGAGGAAGGTTGTAAGAAATGTATACATACAAATGTTAAACCTTAAAAATCCACTTTTTTACTCAAGTTTTGGCAAGGGCAATTTTATTGAAGTTTTTTTTATCAGTTAATAAATTCAGAATTTGAGTAATAAAAATCAATATCATAAATGTAACTTAAATAAAAGAGAACATGAGGCATTGCATAACCTGATGGAAAATAATGAACTTGTAATCAAACAGATGGAGGGATGGTGATCATGAATAGGAAATATTATTTAGGAAATCCCATTGTATTCTGGGTGATATGCATGCAGATTTACCAAAAATTAGATGCTACCCCACAGAATTATATATAAGGGAATATAAAAATATTTTAAATGAGGGAAAACAAGTTGGAGTTTTGAGTAATGATGAATTCAGGGTTTTGTTTAATTATAAACCAAAACCCCTATTTTTTTTCTTCTTACCAAAAATCCACAAGAACGTCACAAGGCCACCAGGGAGACAAATAATATTGAGAATTGACTCACTTATGTCCAATTTGAGCCAATATATTGATTTAAGTCTGCAGCAATATGTTATTTCCCTCCTCTCATACATTGAGGATACTACAAAGGTCCTACATTTGATGCAAGAAGTTGGGTGGAAGGAAAGATATACTTTTGCAACATGTAGTGTACAGCAACATCTTTTAATACGGCTATTGACCACACACACAGAGTTGCCATGCAATGAGAGGAATTGAGATAAAGATGTCAATTTGGAATATGAACAGAAACAATTTCTATTGGATTGGATAGTGTTTTTTTTTTAAAGCACCTCCTTTTTTGGCGTGACAAATAGTTCTACCACCAAGTTTGTGGAATGGTCAAGTTCGATCCAAGCTATGCCAATTTGTCCATGGGAGTTTGGGAAGATGATAAGATCTGGAATGGAAATTCGTTTGGTGCGAACCTGGTCCAATGATGGAAGTTTATTCTTTCCATTTGGGAGGGTGACATGGTTCATTTGAAAAGTTTTTTTTTTTTTTTTCTAGAATATCTTAATGATAATTATTTAAATTTAAAGTTCAGCTCTAATTTTCAATAATGAAAAACAAATCAAATTTTTGGATTTTCTTTTAATAGATAAGAGTCAGATTCAAACTAAAACTTGTTTCAATTATGTAAGCAGCAATAATTACATTTTTGAATCTAGTTGTCATCACCGTCAGTGGTTTTCTAATATACCCTACGGACAGTTTAAAAGAATAATGAGGCACTGTACTGTAGTAGAAAGGAAAATTTTCTGGAACAGAATAGTAAATTAACATAATTAGCATAATTCTCAGATAAGGAACATAAATCTAGAGTGATACAAGAAGCTTTGGAAAGAACAATGATCCTGGACACAAAGTATCTGATAAACTCAAATCCAAATAGATTACGGAAGAATAAGAAGTATCCAGATAATGGAGTTATGTTTATTAGAAAATACAATTAAGAAGCTCCTAATATTAAAAAGATTATTGCTAGACATAAATGGCATGTTCTTAAGAAGGATGAGTTTTTAAAGATTTATTTGCCTGAAAAAACAGCAGTTCTATTTTACAAAGGGAAACAGTTTAAAAGATAAAATAGCTCCCAGTCTATTGAAGGCACATCAAACAGTCAGTTGAATATATAAACCAAAAGGTTTTTTAAATGTTAAGCTTGCAACGCCTGTGCCTCTGGGAATACAAATAAATATAATTTTGTCAAAAACTCATGGTGAGTCTTTTGATATTAAACATTACATTAACTGTAGAACAAATTGTGCTATCTATTTGCTCGAGTGCCCTTGTGGCCTCCATTATGTAGGTAAAAAATTAGACCTTTACGTACACGGATTTGGGAGCATGTAAGTAAATATAACTAAAAGAGTTTGAATACATAGGGGATTATTCTACTAGCTCCGAATCTGTCATTGCCAAATTGCACGTTTTGGCATGTTCACAAGAAGCGTAATGAAATGTGTGAAAAAAACAGTATTCTCTATTGCAAATTGCATTTATTAAACAGCTTCTATAAAAAGTGACAAATCGCCTAATTCGTACTTACTTTAGACGTGAAATGACCTGAAGGTGGTGCTACCTCCCCCCAGAGCCTGAAATAATAATAATAATAATAATAATGAGGAGGACTTCCTAAACTAACAACCTGTATCAATTACTGAAACCTCCTGCTGTCCAGCCTTCCTGCCTCTCACCTGTCTCCCTTACAAGCTATCCTAAAAGCTGCTGCCAGAATCACTCTGCTCTTTCCTAAATCTGTTTCAGTGTCTCCCCTGCTGAAATCCCTCTCCTGGCTTCCTATGAAATCCTCACTTTTAAAGCTTTACACTCTTCTGCTCCTCCTTACTGTACATCTCAGCCCCAATTTCTCGTGCAGCACCATCCCGACTCTGCTCAAGGATTGATTTATTTATTTATAAAATGTTTTATCAGGAAGTAATACATTGAGAGTTACCTGTCGTTTTCAAGTATGTCCTGGACATAGTTAATATGACAAATAATACATGGTTAAAAATACAGTTACATAAATGAACAGGAACTAGAAAAAAGGATGGTGTGATTAGCGCTAAAAAATATATGTGTACAAATACAATTCAAATATTAACAACGACGTGATGAAAATTATATAGTATTGCAATAGGCCAGGAATAACTAACCCGAACACAGTTAGTGATAGATAAAAAAGAAAAATAATACAGACCGGCGCCTTAAAGTCCAAATGGGAGATATAAAAGTTCAATGGATGATTAGGAATATCCAATGGATGTTGATCTGGTCCAGTGGACAGCAGGTTCCTCAGCTGCAGAATAATTATAACATGCAGGGGAGACAAGAGAATAAGATTATAGTGTAACACTGTATGATTGAAACAAAAAACACATAGACATAGACAAACATACACAAACAACACTAAACAGTAGGCTGACTATTATTAAAGATTATTTAATGAACATAATAAAATGCAGGTAACTGATGACGAGCAGGTCTAGGATCCGGTGTGTAAAAACCGGAATCCTACTTACAGCAGGTCCCTAGAACAAGCGCAGGTAAGAATAGTGTAGATGTCCGACGGGTAGTGCTGGTGGACACGCGCCACGTGTAGATGCCTGTGGGAGCTTCCCTCATCCACTGCCGATGATGGCGACGCTTCCCTCCACCACACGTGACTCTCCTTCGCTGGCGTCCGGAAGTGCGTCACAGCGGGCGGGACAACACACCGGGTACTTCTGCCGATATCAACACTTGTACACTGCGGCTCCAGGGGCTGCTGAAAAGGTCTGCTCCTCTATCAGTAATGCTGCTATATGATTCTCAATGGCCCAACGCGTTTCGTGCGCATGCGCACTTCTTCAGGGGAAAATGAGCACAGTCCATGGTGACTTTAAATACAGACAGGGCACACTTCATTGGTTAAAACTGAGACAAAAAAGAGCTAAAGAAGTGTATGACGCACAGATAGCATCAACACATGAGGTCAATTTGACCAATAATAAATATCATGTGCTATCTGAAATCGAGTCAGAGAGTGAACCTGACAGTGTGTCTTACACCCCTTTACCTACACAAACAGCCAAGTCTAACTTCTCTTTTTTAGAATGGAGAAAGGAGAGGGAACACATCTTTCCCCAGGTAGAAATAAAGAAACCCAGTGTAGAACCTCCACCTCCCATGAATTACAAAAAAAGAAAAAATGCACCAGAGGGAGAAGAGGAGGTGTTAATAGAAATAGGTTAGGAGTCAATAAGACCTATCAAAACATCTTCAATATCAGTCGACACACTCTTACACAAGTTGAAAGGAAAGTGTTAGGTAAGGGTCTTACCTTTGCGCCAATATGTGGCCCTAACATCTTCAACCTCCATATTGATGTCCACAAATTTGCACGCAAATTGGCACTTAAAAAATATTTTCTAAAAGATGCAGTTACCCATCAGCTAGATCATAATCTTCCCAATGTTGAGCCGAACAAACCGTGCACTAATTTTAAAATTAAATCAACATTTTATCCTAAATTTGCGCAGGGACATCTGGTAAACTCGTTTGTAGAGATTGTAACCACTCTCTCTCACACTCACTCTCTCTCACTCTCTCTCACACTCTCACTCTCTCTCACACTCTCTCTCACACTTTCTCTCTCACTCTCACTCTCTCACACTCTCTCTTTCTCACACTCTCTCACACTCTCTCTCTCTCTCACACTCTCTCTCTCTCACACACTCTCTCTCTCACACTCTCTCTCTCACACTCTCTCTCTCTCATACTCTCTCTCACACACACACACTCTCTCTCTCTCACACACACTCTCTCTCTCTCACACACACACTCTCTCTCTCTCTCTCTCTCACACACACACAAACACTCTCTCTCACACACTCTCTTTCTCACACACACACACTCTCTCTCACACACACTCTCTCACTCTCTCTCACACTCACTCTCTCACTCTCTCTCACACTCTCACTCTCTCTCACACTCTCACTCTCTCTCACACTCTCACTCTCTCTCACACTCTCTCTCTCACTCTCTCTCTCTCTCACACTCTCTCTCACACTCTCTCTTTCTCACACTCTCTCTCACACTCTCTCTCTCTCTCACACTCTCTCTCTCACACTCTCTCTCTCTCACACTATCTCTCTCTCACTCTCTCTCTCTCACACTCTCTCTCTCACACACTCTCTCTCTCTCTCTCTCTCTCTCTCACACACACTCTCTCTCTCACACACTCTCTCTCACACACTCTCTCTCACACACTCTCTCTCTCTCACACACTCCCTCACACACTCTCTCTCACACTCTCTCTCTCTCACACACTCTCTCTCTCACACTCTCTCTCTCACACACTCTCTCTCTCACACACTCTCTCTCACACTCTCTCTCTCTCTCTCTCACACACTCTCTCTCTCACATCTAATAACATCTTTTGGGTTTAATTATCACCTCTATGCCGACGACACACAAATATACTTTTCAACACCTGACCTTACACCTGCTGTACAAACCAAAGTTTCTGAATGTCTCTCTGCTATATCATCCTGGATGGCCCTCCGACGCCTTAAACTCAACATGGCTAAAACAGAGCTCCTCATACTTCCTCCCAAACCTGGCCCTACTACCTCCTTCCACATTACTGTTGGAACTACAATCATTCACCCAGTAGCCCAAGCACGCTGCCTAGGGGTCACGTTCGACTCCTCTCTCACATTCGCCCCTCACATTCAAAACATTTCTAAAACTTGTCGCTTTTTCCTCCGCAATATAACTAAGATACGCCCTTTCCTCTGTTGTTCGACTGCTAAAACTCTGACTCAGGCCCTCATTCTCTCCCGTCTTGATTACTGTAACCTCCTGCTGTCCGGCCTTCCTGCCTCTCACCTGTCTCCCCTACAATCTATCCTAAATGCTGCTGCCAGAATCACTCTACTCTTTCCTAGATCTGTCTCAGCATCTCCCCTCATGAAATCCCTCTCCTGGCTTCCGATCAAATCCCGCATCTCACACTCCATTCGTCTCCTCACTTTTAAAGCTTTACATTCTTCTGCCCCTCCTTACATCTCATCCCTAATTTCTCAGTATGCACCATCCAGACTCTTGCGTTCTTCTCAAGGATGTCTTCTTTCTACCCCCTTTGTATCTAAAGCCCTCTCCCGCCTTAAACCTTTTTCACTGACTGCCCCACACCTCTGGAATGCCCTTCCCCTCAGTACCCGACTAGCACCCTCTCTATCCACCTTTAAGACCCACCTTAAGACACACTTTCTTAAAGAAGCATATGAATAGCACTGTGGATATTCTAAACACGATACATAATGCTTGGCCCCCTGCAGACGCACTTACCAGAACTCCCTCCTACTGTCTCTGTACGTTCTCCCTACCTACCAATTAGACTGTAAGCTCCTCGGGGCAGGGACTCCTCTTCCGAAATGTTACTTTTATGTCTAAAGCACTTATTCCCATGATCTGTTATTTATATTATCTGTTATTTATTTGATTACCACATGTATTACTACTGTGAAGCGCTATGTACACTAATGGCGCTATATAAATAAAGACATACAATACAATACAATACACACACACTCTCTCTCTCTCTCTCTCACACACTCTCTCACACTCTCTCACACACACACACACGCAACACCCCCAATACATATACAAATTACCCCAACACACAAAAATTACCCCAACACCCCTAATACATATAAAAATTACCCCAACACCCCCAACACATATAAAAATTACCCCAACAACCCCAATACATATAAAAATTACCCCAATACCCCCAATACATATAACAATTACCCCAACACCCCCAATACAAATAACAATAACCCCAACACCCCCAATACATATATAAAAATTACCCCAATACCCCAATACATATATACAAATTACCCCAACACCCCCAATACATATAAAAATTACCCAAACACCCCCAATACATATATTTACCTTGGGGATGATGGTCAGACCGGTGGCTTGCTGGGGGGGTGGCGTGTCGGTGATGCGTGGGGCCGATGCTGCGCGCAGGGGGGGTATGGCTGAACGGCCCGATCCCTGCACGGGGGAGGTCAGTGCTGCGGGGGCCTGTGCCACATGGGGGGAGGGCCGGTCTGCTCCGGGGAGGGAGGGGGGGAGGGGGTGTGAGGCTGCAGTGCTGCTGGGAGACATCTGTTTCCTGGTGCTGCTCCTCCAGTGCGCGCGCCTGGCCTCCCTCTCTCTTACTTCCGGCGCTGCCAGGGAGACCCAGCACCGGCTTCAGAGGTTATTTCTCAGAGGTTTTTTTTTTTTTTTTTAAATTAACTTACAGCACTTGTTCTCCGCTGCTGGCGGCCCTGATCGCGGCGACCCTCTAGTTTGGGAACCACTGCTCTACACCCTTTGTATCTAAAGCCCTCTCCCACCTTAAACCTTTCTGACTGACTACCCCACACTTTTGGAATGCCCTTCCCCTCAATATCCGACTCTTGCCACCTCTCTATCCACCTTTCAGACCCACCTTAAAACACACATGCTTAATGAAGCATATAAGTAGCTCCATGGCTGACACTATACACCTCATACATAACCCTTGGCCCCTTGCAGACGCACTTACAGAACACCCTCCTACTGTCGCTGTACGTTCTTCTTACCTACCAATTAGATTGTAAGCTCTTTGAAGCAGGGACTCCTGTTCCTAAATGTTACTTTTATGTCTGAAGCGCTTCTTCCCTTGATGTGATATTTGTATTATTTGTTATTTATATGATTGTCATGTGTATAAGTGCTGTGAAGCACTATGTACATTAATGGCGCTGTATCAATAAAGACATAAATACATACATACAATATTATCTACAGTTGTGTATATATGTCCTCTCAAACCCTCCAAAAAATTAGGAAGAGGTGCCTGTGCTGAAAAATGAACATACCTGAGGTACCCTGGGAGATAGTAGAAATGGAAAAAACGGGGCACCATCCAATCATAGAAAATAAGGATCCAGAGGGGGCTACCTTATAAAGGAGACTTTATTTGACATAAAATAATGAACCCCTACATAGATGGGGGAAACACACAATGCGTTTCACGCTTGTAGCGCTTCACCATTTCTACTGCTTCTGTTCCTTTCAACCAGCGGATGCACGTCCCAGGACCTCCCTCAGGATTCTACAGGACCTTATAGTGAGTTTATTTTGTTTATTACCCAGCAATCAAGCATACTGTTTGTCAGTTTATTAAGGGATTTATTTAGGTGTCAGCTTGGCTGTTTATGTTCTGCCTATGGGAGACACTAGGCACCATTCTCTAGCTATTTTGCAATATATTGGGTTTATACACTCATTAAAGGAGGTTGCTATTAATTACCAAAAGGACAATATTCACATATGGGACTATCATCTGTTTGAGCACCAGATGACTCCTATCTCTACCCTGGGAGATATGCTAATGTCAATGTAGCCATGTGTAAAATTGGTGTACATATCTCTTTTATGCTGGCAGTAATCCTGGTAAGTATGCAGGGTTGCCAGTAACAATCATGGAGGTTTGCCCTCAAACCCTGGTGAGGTGTCATATGTCCCAAAGGAAGTGACACAGAGGGTGTCTGTTTCTGGAGGTGATATAAGACACAGCACTGCCTAAAGTTAGCAGTTCTGTCCTGTTGGTGTTCTGACTCTGTTCAGGAGAGTCATGTGGAGGTCTGCAACAGTGTTGCAGAGGCTGATGCAATAGCTGGAGGCTGTGCAGCTCAAAGCAGAGAGACAAGCTGGTGAATCTCCCTAAGGGGAGAGGTGGAGAGCAACTCTATTAGAGGAGAAGGAACCTTCCTAATGGAGTGCAGCAAAGGAATGAGCGGCTGAGTACGACCGCTATGAGGGGCAGTCTGCCTGAACGTACAATAAAGATGCCCTGTTCAAAGACAACCCCACTGTGTGAGTGTGAAGTTACTCTGCAGCGGAAGGCACCACAAGGAGGAGTTCCTCATCAGAACCATCCCCTTGCGGACGCAGGGATCCTGATGAGGTGGAGGCGCTGCACTGGATATAGGTAGGACTCATGCACACTACCTCAGCTGCCTGTCTGGGTTGGCAATCACCACACAACATCATGCGGGAGACTCAGGAGTCCTGTTGCCAACAGGTGCACCACCAGACACGACCATGTAATGGGGACTGGTTAGACCACAGGGGCCAATGTGAGATTGGGTGGGTCAGGCAGGTCCAGAAAATCCGTTACATCAATATACAGTATATTTAAATGAGTCACACATCTTAAAATATATTCTTAAAACCAATCAGTTTAAAGACCCTTGTGTTGAAGGGGGTACCAGTGTTAGATCCAAAATTGCCATTTAAGGCAGCAGCTCAAGCATTCAACTAAACAGATTCTTAGAATAAGCATTGTCAAAGCATACTTTTGAGATTTAGTACTGAAATCTGTAGCCCCCTAGCTTCATTTAAAGCAGCAAAACATGTGACATCTTATGAGGGTTTGTGTTACAGATGTCAGTTCTGCAGTATTGAATAATAGTGACCATTTCATTAATCACTTAATGCCATTTTAATCAGTTTAAAAGTATCCTTTGATTTCTATAAGCATGTTTTAGCCCACTTCCCAAGCAGTGCAAGATCTTTGCAACACTTTCCTATTTGTGATAATAATAATACTAGAAGGGAATGATGTATCAAGGCAAATATGGGAGCAATATTGATGCAAATGTCGACCGTTTTTCGTGAGTCCCTTTGCTTCAATGTATTAAGTTTTGCGTCAGGTACGTGAGCTTACAATTTTGGTAGTGTCAATAGGAGGAGTTAGGAAGGAGTTACCTGTAGAGACGGGCATTCGTTTCCTGGATTCTTCGCTGATGTTACCCCCAAAATCCGTTTAGTGGTGAAAAATCCGTAAACTGATTTGGTCGGGTTTCAATCTGTGTGGATTCATCAGAATCCACTATTGGATACAACCCGTGGATGGAATTATAGAATCCAATCTGCGGATTCAGCAATCCGTTGGCGGATTCTTAAGAATCCGCCCCAGATTGCTGCATTCACGGATGTCCAGAGTCTGTCTTTCAGTCTATGCTGAATATAAAAATACTTGTTAAAAAGCTGTGACCAAATTGTGTTATATTTCAATTATATTATATTGCACCTTGAATATTTTATCATCATCACCATAAACGATCATCTTGTTGAATTTTCATTCCATGCATTTAATGCACTGTCTATGCATGTATTGTAACAGCGTATCTGCAGTGAGGAAAAAAATTAATCTTCTCAAAATGTCATTAAGATCAGTGTGTACCCTACTGTATATTAAAAACACACACAGTCCCAGCAAGATCACAAGCCAAACCCACTACACTACTGTATATATATTTGTGTCAAAAGGGGTGCTACTGGGATAATGACCTCATGCATACAAGAAAAGACAAAAAAGCCCCAATACTACGTCAAATGACAAAATATTTAGTTAACTACTACTGTATCTATCTGTTTTTCTGCTCATAAGTAAGGGTAATTTATTAAAATTATTTGGCCAGAGCATTATAAGCCTGCAACCTTGTCAAGGTTAACCCCTTTCTGCAGGCCCTACACTGCCTGTAAACATTATCTTCACCTCTTAATGAGGAATAAATGTCTTAATAGACCTGCTATTAAAAGCTGGATGGGTTAATCCACAAGTGTTGCAAGTAACACTGCATGTGCACCCCCTTATATCCCCTTTATTATTTCTGTACCCACCTAACTCTGCATTCCAACCCTCTCTTATCTTTTTGTACCCTAAGAAAATAAAAATTAATGTTAAAAAAAAGTGGTATGGGTGATCTTAAATCCATGTAGGAGGGGTCACAGACCTCCCAGCAATTGTTACCAATTAATATTTAAAAACACATAGTCCCAGCAAGCTCACAGCCCAAACCCACAACACTATATATATGTGTGTCAGAAGGAGGCTACTGGGATGGTGACCTCATATACATATACAACAAAAGACCCTAAGCTATCATCTTGCTGAATTTGTATTCAGTGCATTTATTATGTGTTAGCATGTATTGCAAAAGCAATATCTGTAGTGAAAGAAAATATTAACCTTCTCAAAATTTCAAGATCGGCGTGTATCCTACTGTATGTTACCTAACACCATGCATGATAATATTGCAGTTATGGATTTTTAAGGGTCAAGTACTGTATACCTGACTTTTTCAAAGTAGATTAGTAGCATTACATCATTTAGATCTAAGATAGAACTAAATTATATTTGTTCATATTTCGTCCGATCATTGCTTGTTCAGCGGGGCCTTATACAGTACCTTGAGAATAAACATCTGATACATGATTGGAATTGAAAAGTCACTGATTGGGACATTACATTTCCAACCGGTTAAAGCTTTTTTTCTAGTGGAACCAATTACATTTATGCCCATCCCTAATTCCATCCCGACACAGAAACACGTGTACAAAAGCTAGTGGAGTCTTTTGTATGCATCAGTACAATGTTCTTCACGATGAGATTGCATTTTCAGCCAACAAGAGTTCATTAAGAAAGTGCCATTGTTAAGCATAAACAGATCAAGTCAATGCTTAAAGTCTAACAGATAGATATAAAATTGCGCACTAAAAAATTGTGAGTAACAAATCAATATTAATAAATGTGAAAAGTGTGAAAGCACAACTATAAAAAAGAATACAAGACCTTGGTAACGGCAATATAAACTGAGTTGTCTGCTGATCATATGAGATGGTTCAGTATTACAGGAACAAAAACAGAAAAAACAAAAAAAAGCGCACAACTCATAGTGTAGTAAATAACGTAATATTTAGTGAAAAAAGTGAAGGTAACTATCGCACGTACAGGACAGATAATACTTAAAAGCATGTCATGCATAAACCAGCATGGTACCATAGACAGGCAAAGCAGCCCCACAGATGGACACCGGAGTAAGCTGCTGGCTAAGATGTGGATCAGACTTTTCCTCCAGATGTCGTGCAGACAAAGTCTAGGCTCCGGAACAACAGGAAAAGAGGATCAAAGCGTCCAGAGGGTCCCGGGAGTAGTAAAAGTCACTGGTGAAGGCTCGCACGGCAATATAAAGACCCGAAGCGCAGCGGGTAAACACACACTGATCACCGGTACTCGGCTCGCATGATGGGATGAATGGCGGCTCAAATCCAGACCTGCTCTGGTGAATAGCTGGTTGATGTTTACTGCAGTTGTGATGACAAAATTGTCCCGATGGCACCGTTACCGTTTGAAATGGCACGGGAAAGTCCTTCTATACTGGCTAGAAGCAGAGCTTACCGTATAAGCAGAGGGCAATGTTGCAGGGCGCCACACTCAAGCACTAATTAAAGCACAAGGATTATAACGTCCAGACAACGCCATTATTATTTCTGCACGGATAAAGCAAAACTGCTCAGAAGCCACAATAAGGAGATAAGCTTATCAAAGATGATACTGGCAAAAACATCCAAAAACATCCAACACGTTTCGTAGGAGTAAACCTACTTCATCAGGGATACATTTATAATAAAACATGCTGGTATTTAAATATCTAATAACAACCCTATTGGGCTCTCTTTAATTAAGGGTGTGCACAATATAACCAATCCAGACACACTCTGGTGATTGGACAGGTGATAACACTAAAGTTTATACATACTATTAAAATCCGTTTAATAAAAGATAAAAATACATATAATATATTACACACGAAAAGAAAGGACAAGAGTATCAAGGAAGGCTGCAATGAGAGAACAGACACATGAATTGGTCAACTGTGACAGAAAAGATTGCAACATATATACTGTAAACCGATAGAAATGTATCAATGTATGGCACACAGAGTGGAAGGATTACATAATGGAGAGCATGACAGACTGCACTAATACCAGAACAGCAAAGAACCTAAAATAACAAATGGGCTTAAAAATAGAGGCATTCAGAGATGAAAACAAATGTCCGCGCAGCCGGACAGAGCGCCAAATTAAAACTATTAAACAGTATAAGAATCAATAAAATAAATACAACACAACAGACCACTTAAAAAAGGGTGGAGGCCTAGCAGTGGGCTGGGTGATAGGCGTTCAGGGTCCAGGAGGAGCAACCCGAGGGTAGATGGAACATGTCGATAACAATCTTATCGCACAACGTTAAAGGCTTTAACAGCCCAGCCAAGAGGCATTTAGTAATATCTGATTATAAGAGAAAAATACGGATCTAGGACTATTACAAGAGACACACTTCAGCACAGAGTGTGTCCCTAAGAATTTCGATTAAAAATTCAGGCAGTTTTACCTTTCTTCAGCCCAAACTAAGAAGCGAGGTGTAGCAATTCTAATCAACAACAGACTCCCGTTAGTGGTTGAACAAGTTAGATGAGACAAGGAGGGCAGATTTCTAATATTGGTAGGGGAAAAACAGGGCCAGTCACTGACAGTTGCAAACGTATATGCATGGATAGCTCAACGTGGCCTTCTCATTTGCGAAAGTTTGAAACACAAGGGCTGGTTAAGGGGCTAAAAGAAGCGCAGCTCTCGTATATCTGGAAGGAATTACACACAAATGAGAAGGGATTCACGTTTTTATCCAATCCGAATATGGACTACAGTAGAATAGATTATTTCTTTATGTCAAACAGAAAGGTCCCTTTGGTCACAGCGACCCAGATTCATGACATTTCATGGTCTGACCACACACAATTTGAGCAGAAGTACATGGACCGGGAGCAAACTGGATATTAAATGAATGCCTACAAAAAAAACCTGAGGTATTACAAAAAGTAGATAAGGAGATCAAGTGCTTTTTCAAAACCAATGAAGGAAGTGTAAGCTCCCACATAACACTCTGGGAGGCACACAAGGCAACTCTTAGATGTTCCTTCATTAGCATCGCAGCTGGGAGAAAACGGGAGGAAACCAAAAAAAATCGGAATTACAGGCAAAATTGGCTGCCTTATCAAGGGAACACTAAAGTAATAATACAGCCAAAACACTGCAGACTGAAGTATATGAGAATTGAGCTGAATCTGCTTCTAACCTCCCAGGCAGAAAATGCAATGAGTTGGTCAAAGAGGACGTTTTATGAAAAGACAAACAAGCCAGATACTCTGCTAGCGTCTAAACTCAGGAACAGACAGTCAAATTATAATATTCAATCTATTAGTAGTAAGTCAGGGGGGGCTGACCTCTAACCCTAAATTGATAGTTGATGAATTTAAAGGCTATACGATGGAGTCGTTCATGATGCTAATACAAAACAGGCCCTTGAGTCCTTTTTGGTAGAGGCCAGGTTGCTGAGATTGGAGGAGGAATCACTAGCAAGTGAGTTCACTAGAAGAGTTAACACAAGTCAATAAGCAACTAAAACCCACAAAGGCCCCTGGCACGGATGTTTCTCAAATTTGTATTATAAAAAATGTGTTGATCTACTTGCCCCTTATTTACTCAAGATGTATAATGCAGTAATGGACGGGGCCTCATTCCCAGAACACATGCTATAGGCTTCAATCTCCCTGATACACAAACAAGGGAAGGACCCAACTAACTTTAAAAGTTATCAACCAATATCCCTAATAAATTCGGACATTGAAAATTACTCAAAAAATGTTAGCTAATAGAGTGAGCTGGATATTGCCCAGACTGATTCACCCAGATCAGGTGGGTTTTATTTCAGGAAGACAGGCAGCGGATAATACAAGACAAATAGTTGATTTGATCGAATTAGCACATATAAAAAAGATCCCAATTATGGTATTAAATTTGGATGCAGAAAAAGCGTTTGATAGACTCGACTGGCTGTATCTAGATGCTACACTTGGGGCATTTGGGTTTGGGGGCAGGGCCCTACACACCATTACTGCATTGTACTCCAGTCCAGAAGCCATGGTATCCCATCAAAGATTCCCATCTAATCTGTTTAAGATAAAAAGTGGCACCCTGCAGGGTTGCCCCCTGTCTCACCATTACTCCTCGCCATGTGTATGGAGCCACTAGCCAATCACATATGTAGAAACCCTGATATTATGGGACTACAAATTAACACCCAAACCCATAAGGTTGCTCTTTATCCAACTTTTTTCTTGGGATCCTTTAATAAAATTTCAGGCTTTAAGATAAATAATAATAAATCAGAGGCGTTAAACATCAATCTTCCAAAGGAACAAGAGAAGTTATTAGTAAATTAATTTTAACTTCTAGTGGCAGCCCCACTCCATTAAATATTTGGGAGTGAATCTCACTAATAATTACAATACAGTACATTGTACCAGACAAATTACCCCAAATTGATTCTGTCTCTAAAAGAAGATATCAGAATTTGGTCAACATATAACATCTCATGGATAGGCAAAATACACTGTATCTGAATGAATCTTCTTCCCCGTATACTTTATCTGTTCCAGACTTGCCAATACCGATTAGGTTAGAAAATCCTTTCTCTACAATCCCTAATCACAGATTTATTTGGAATTTTAAAAAAAAACAAGAATTAGAAGTAGGGTACTTAAAAGACCAACATTGGGCAGGGGGCTAAGCGGTACCTTTCTTGTTATTGTACTATAAAGCGGCTCAGCTAAGTCAGATTTTGCAATGGCACACAGATCCCAGTCGGATACGATGGGTAGAATTAGAGGGAGAGATGTGTTCTTGTTGCAGGATACATGCAACCACACACGCGGGTTCTCTTGATAAGGCTTATTTATTGAGCCTTAAAAACAGACAGCACACAAAAACAAAATAGCTTCTCTTCAGCATACAAAAACAAAATAGCTTCTCTTCAGCAGACAAAAACAAAATAGCTTCTCTTCAGCATAGAAAACAAGGCAGCTTCTCTTCAGCATGCAGGACACAGACAGTTCATCACACATGTACTTTGAAAACAGACCTTACAGGATTAATCTCTTCAGTGTTTCAGCCTTGTCTCCTGACCAGCTAGCTTGCGTGTGTGTACAGCCTGTGGGTTTTAAAACACCTTGATTATGCAGCTGGGGTCAGACTAATTAAGCAGTCCTTCTCAACTGAAATTTAACCTCGTCACTGCTGCACTGCAAGCCTAAACATAGGTTTGCCAGGTATATGGCTGGTGATGTTCATTCACCCTGCCACAGTTCTCCAGTCAATTTACGCAATTTAATCTGGTCCCAAAAGTCAATATTTAAATCCTTCAAAGAGCCGCTTTCCTCGATGTCCAACTCATTGGAGGTACTGTATGGCAAGCTACTAAATTTCGATGCGGGTTAACCTCTAAGAACACGCTGATGATAACAATATTTGATAATACGAACTTTCCTCTGGGCCTGAATAATAGAGACTTAGCAATTTGGAAACATAATGGAATTCTTAAGCTTAATGATTTGGAGGCAAGAAAAAATATTAAAACCTTTTGAACAAATTAAGGCAGAAAAGGAAATTCCCCACTTTGAATTTTTTAGATACCTCCAATTAAGTGCATTTTACAAAAAGTTATCACCCTTTCCCCCATTAATACATTTTGAGCAGCTCTGTCTTTTGAAAACAGACACATATGGACTAACTTCTCAATTGTATAAAGAAATAGTCTGTTCTGGCCGGGAGTACTCACAACCCTTACAATTAATTTCCCAATGGGAGGCAGACTTGGGGGAAACCCTAGAAATAGCAGATTGGGATGAGATATTTTTGGCCGCAGCGAAAAATTAAATCTGTACGTCCCTGAAGGAGAATGCATATAAAGTAATGATGAGATGGTATCTCACTCCGTTAAAATTATCCAAATTTGTTGTAGGGTACTCCCCATTGTGTCCTAAGCAATTTGGAGAACAAGCAGACTTGTTGCACATTTTGCACATTGATCTTGCCCTCGGATTCAGGCCCTCTGGAAGGAAATTCCCATTTGGCTACAGAGGATTTTGGACCTCGAGATCCCGTCTGATCCATGGCTGTTCCTGCTAAACAGGCCAGCCCAGCAGCTGTCCAGAGAAAAAAACAAGCTTATTGTGCATATAGCAACGGCAACGAGGAGCGAGATTGCAGCATTGTGGAAACAAAAGGATTCTCCAGTTATCGCAAACATTCGAAACAAAGTCTGGTTTGTCTGTCAGAAGGAGAAGCTCACAAGCCTGGTAAATGATACAGGTAACACATTCCAAAAAATATGACAGCCATGGCTAGCCCAATCAGACATACAAGGGGTTAGTATGACCACAATTATGCAATGATAGGTCCAGGTGCGTTCTTGCTCGGTGACTAACCGGAGCTGATGGCTGGGTACACCTATTCAATATCTATTCAAGCAGAAGCTGGGAGGGCCCAAAACCGTTTACTGTAACAAACAAAGGCTTACAAGAGTGAAAGTGTTTAAGATTAGAGACGAATTGGACCCAGATTGGAAGTACCTGTATCCCCCCTGTCCCGTCCCCCACCCCCCCACACCATCAAGTTCTTTTTGTTTTCCCTTTAGTCCAGTTACATGTGTTAATTGCATTCTGGTCAAAATGCATTGGATGTCGGCAAATGTCACGTATAGTATGGATATTACATTGTGTCAGAGCATATTGAACATAAAATTTAAGTTACAAAAATAAAAGGTATAGGACAAAAACTGGAGGGAACTCATCAGAAAATTGTAGGCAATGGGAAATGGCATATCTGGAAATGAGAGGATCAACACTGAGATCAAATATTTATAAAGGGACCAAATATTGATCTCTTCGTTTAACTTATGAGGGGTCAACGTTCTCAGTTTGTAGATCCAAAAGCTTTCTTGCTTTGATAGATCTTCCACTCTATCACCCCCTCTCTTACTTTTAGGGACCACCTGAATTCCATTATATTTCAGTTGAGAAGGATCTTTTTTATGTACAATCATAAAGTGTCTGGAGAAGTGCTCAAGAATATATACTCGCAAGAGATGTTTTGTACGTCAAACGTACTATAAACCACAGGCGCACTCGAGAACATACACCACAAACATTGTTCTGCAAGAGATAAAATCATCGATTGCAAAGCTCTCGCCTGTCGACTTGGATGTAACAGAGGCCCTATCAGTATGTAAGAAGTTCCTACAAGTCGTAAAGTAACCACAACTATGAATACCCAGTCGTTTAGTAGTGAGCCATGCATCTCCTTGAGTGACCATCTGGTCCACACCAATATCACTAGGTTTCAATTTGTTTTTAAGGTTTTTGGCCTTTCTAAAAAGAAATCTAGGTTGCTGATCTGTGGGGAACCAAAATAGGATAATTAGTGAGGATTGACCAATGTTTTTTTAACAATCCCTTGAATTTTCAAACTGGCTGTATTATAGTTTGTAACCAGCTATTCACCTCTGACAGGTCTGGATTTGAGCCGCCATTCACCCTGCGGCGCAAGCCCTGTACGGGTGTTCAGTGTGTAATCACCCTCTGCTCTACAGAAGTCTAAGGCTATGCCCCAGTCGCTAGGCGGCGGCGCGTGCATCAGTTTTAGCCACGATCTGAGGTCTAGGGGTTGCGATGGGATGCGCGTCTTGGCAAGAACAGGAGAAGAGGAGGGGGAGGCATGGCGGGGCATGGCCATGATGTCACGTGGCTAGTTTCCCCTCATTGGCTGAACTGCCGTCGTGATGTGGCCATCGCTCGGCCACCGCGCCAAAAGACAAATTTTTTGTCTTTTGAAAAGGTGGTCGCACCATCGCACTTTGTGCGCGCGCACACACGCGTCCTGGGGCCTTCCCCATAGAGGACCGTACTTTGTGTGTGCCGCGCACGCCGTCGTGCTCGCAGCAGCAACCAGAGGGGACACTGCAAAAGCATTCACATTGAAAACACACTTGATTGATGTTTTTTTATATTATTACTTTAGTCATGTACCAGACACGGATAATAGATAATTTGTCCATTACTAAACAAAACATTAGCCAGCAAGCATAAATAAAGTAAATAAAACCGTTTTACTTACCCCTGCCATTATCAAGGGCATCCTCGTCAGCATACTGCACTGCCATGTCCTCCGTTGCCAGAAAGAATACATAAAAAATACAATCTAATGGCCCCTAACCCCTTAATCACCGTAGCGGTTAATAACCGCTATAGTAATTAAGGGGTTAATCCACCTTCCCCCGCTATCCACCTGGGAGGACTAACCACCTACCCCAGACCCACTATACCCACGCTCACTATACCCACGCTATACCCATTGATTGGCATAGTAGTAAATCACACCCATATAATATGGGAATGATAAGCTACTATAGCAGTCAATGGTCACCCTAATACAAAAGCATGAATGTCCAAAATACACAATAATCAAACATATAATCAAGCACCAAAACCCCCCAAATCAAAAATTAAAAGCACTAGCCAACCACTCAATTACCTAAATAAAACCACTAGCCAATCAATTCAAGAAATAATTCCACTAGGCATTCAATTAAAGAAATAAAACCACTAGGCATTCAGTTAAATAAATCACACCACTAGCCAAACAATACATTTAATACATAAAAGCAGTAACAAACACAACAATTAATTAATACAACCACTAAGCAACACATCAATTAAAACCAGTACCCAACAAAATACATAATTAAATAAAAACACTAAACAATGTTAAAAATTTTTTTACAACAAGCCATCATAATTCAAAACAATTTAATCTAAACAATAAACAGAAATAGAGAATATAACAGTCAATAGAAGAAATGCATTTGGCAAAAAAGGCATTGGCACTGTATTCATCTGTACCCTAAACAGGCACAGATGAATACATTAGCAGTCAATGGGTTATGAAAAATATAAAAAAAGAAAAATCCAATCAAAAAACCTGTAAACTAAAATGACATACATTCAATATTTATCTTACCTTTAGAAGTGTTGACCCTCTGAATCCTGTGGAATCAGGAAGCTCTCATAACGTGACGTCATGAAACTCAGTCCAACACCATCCACCTTGAACATCCAGGACAGGTAACAAAATTATTTTCTTTAATCTTCTATCATCTTCTTCTTTCTTCATCTGATTATTTATTTATTTTCTTTATCTTCTGTCTTCATCTGTTAATCCAATAACCCCATGTTAAATCCATGATGTTGACCTCAAATGAGATGTCCCGGCCTTAAATATGGCCTGTGACGTCACATTTGAGTGGCAAATGGTTCACATGCCTTCTGATTTGCTATGAAAACCATGTGCCCTTTTTTTATGTGACGTAATTTAAAGGGACTGAAGCCAGCCAATCAGAATGGCTATGCTTCATTTCCCTTTAACATGACATCACAAAATCCAACATTGCTGCCGTCACATTGTACTTCAGCCAATCAGATTGTGAGAACAATATCACCAATCTGATTAGTTGTAGTAGACCATGTGACAGTAATTTTTGGGATAGGATGTGACATCATCCAAAGGGAGACACATGGTCTACTACAACCAATCAGATTAAGGCTGTAATGTCTCATTTGAGCACATGAAGCCACCGGGTCTTGATGTGTTTGTGGGAGGGAGGGGGGAAGGGGGTATTTATTGAAATGTTGGCCATCTTTATTTATTTTTACAACACGAATGGTACTGAAGGCCAGCAGGGACTCACGGGGACTACCCGAGGACCCCCGGACACCCACGGGGACGACCTGAGGACCCCTGGACACCAATAGGGACCATCCGAGGACCCCCAGATGCCTACAGGGACCACCTGGGGACCCCCACCGGCTCATGTTATTAATCGTGTGTTAAAATAAATAAATAATGGTTTTATGTGGGGGCACAGGGGTGGGTTTTGTATTGGTGCTTACTACATACTTTAATATATATTTTAACACTAGTGTAGATGAGCAGGGGTTCTTCGGAGAAGAAACTTGTTTATTTCATGTCACGTGACGGGGTAATTTAAATGCATAGGAGATACCGGCACCCCATAACGGGGTCTGTATCTCAGGAAGCAGGGAGTCCCCTACCTGAAATCAATGCGGTTCTGCTCCGGAATCCGCAGAGTGGGTTGCGGAATGGGTTGCGGAATCCGCAGAGTGTATTGGTAATAATAATTTAAAAATCCACAAAATGGGAATCATCCTTTTTGAGATTAATCCGCTGAATTCCGTCGACCAAAGGAACCGTCCGATCTGCTGCAGATCCAAATTCGCCCTCAAATTTTGCTCATCTCTAATCACGATAGCATGTGTTTTGATCAGTTAGTTTAAGAAGGAGCAAATTAAAATATCACCTGTGAGTACATTCACATGTCTCAGACAGGTCTGCAACCTTACTTTTCAGTGTTATCTCCTACCATACATTGCCTCCTCAGAAGGAGCTAATTTAAGTGTAATCCTATACACAGCAGCAATCCTAGGGAGACTTTATCAAGTGCTATTTGTTGATAAGATAAAGATTTCCAGCTCATTAACATTTGCTAAAAATTCCATCAGCAAATTATTCTCTAGCAGTTTAAAATAGATGCACATTAATCACAATGTATTATGAAATTAGTGAAATACTGCAGGTAAAACTCTGTATGGTTTAAACAATTGCAGGGATATTTTTCTGCATCCATGATAATGAGTTTTCAAATCTATCACATGATAGCTAAACATTTTAGTGTGTCCAGACAAAAGAAGATTTGTATTTAATGTATGATTTTCAGATGGTTGGCGTATTAAAAATCAATACCTGTGTAACGGTTTTTCTGGCCCGGCCTGACCCACCCAATCTCACATTGGCCCCTGTGGTCTAACCGGTCCCCATTACAGTGTGGTAGTGTCTGGTGGTGCACCTGTTGGCAACAGGACTCCTGAGTCTCCCGCATGATGGTGTGTGGGGAGGACCCGTCCAGACAGGCAGCTGAGGTAGTGTGCTGAGTCCTACCTAGTTCCAGTGCAGCGCCTCCACCTCATCAGGGTCCCTGCGTCCGCATGGGGATGGTCCTGTTGAGGAACTCCTCCGTGGTGCTCCTCTCTGTACATTCACTCCACACATGTACACGAGAGGGTTTGTGATTAAGAGCATCTTTATTGCTTGAGGTGGGCTAGCTGCCCTCCACAATGGGGTGTACTTAGCCCTCCATCTTCCAGCTGCTTCCCTCCGAAAGGTACGCCTTCCCTTAATAGGTGGGTTCCCTATCCCCGCAGGGATCTCGGCCCTGTGCCAGGTCCCTGGTCACAGTTCTCTCAGGCAGCTTGTCTCTGTCTGCTTGTGCTGCCAGACTCACAGCTCTGCATTCAGACTACTGCAACAATGTTGCAGACCTCCATCTGCCTCTTACTGAACACAGCAGCACAGCAACAGGAACTCCTCAGCAACAACTCAGAACTTTGGATCAGTGCTGTGCCTTATGTATACTCTGGAAGCTGACACACCTCTGACATCACTAACCATGGACTCAGAGCATGTGACCACTCCCATCCATACACAGGGCACCTCACCAGGGTGTGAGGGCAAACCTCCATAATTACTGCTGGCATGCCCACAACTTACCAGGCCTTACTGTCAGCAGGAGAGATGACTGTAGCCATTTTACATGACCGCTACATTCTCCCCCTGGTGAATCCCACCGTCCCCGGCTGGGACCTAAATTTGAACACCTTTCTGCTGGAAGCACTGTAAAATGAATGACATACATAATTAGTCACAACATTACAGTACATATCTTCATCATAAACATAACAGATACATCCTAACATAGATGTATAACAACCAGGGTTACTCCCTTATGGAGTATCCATTACTGGTACTACCATACCCTCTTACGGTGGCTTGCGCACAGCATGGTCCACTGGGCTTAAAGCAGCAATGCTGTAACCCTCTGCGCGACACTTCTCATGTAACCCGCCAGGATCCCAATCTTCTTCCCCTGATCCTTCCTCCTCATCAGTGCCATATCCCCTATCCTCACCAGTGGAACCCATTTTAAACTCAATTTCTCCCTCCATGAGGGGTTCAGGGACATACAGGTACTCCAACCTGTGGGACGCTTTGTACTTGGCTATAATAGCCCTTTCTGCCCGGCTGCTCCTAGTCAGCTCTGCGTTCCCTGCCCTCCCTGGCAACACCCATGACAGGGGCTCATCAGGGTCTGCTGGGTCTGATAGGATGTCAGGATCCATGGGCTCTATTTCCTTGCGCTCAATTTTGAACCACCTCTTTTGTAGCTCCCTTTCCCTCTGCGCGGGTGTGAACTCTCCTACTGCCGAATCGGTTACATTAGGCACCCACCGGTTCATCGATGCCATACCCAGTTGCCCTCCACCCCTGGAACCACCCTCCGAAGCACAACCGTTCAGTCTCTCCCCAGTCCGTTCCTCACCGGTTCCCTGGGACCCTCCCGACATTCCCAAACTGGATGTGGACCCACGGGAAAAGGTGACTGGGACAGGGGCTTTATCTAGGGCATGGGTTTGGGCGTAGGGACAGGTAATGGGCATCCGCGGGGTTCCGACCCGCTCTCTGCCTTCGGATAGTCCCGTATCATTGTGCGGACGTGCCGCTGGTTGGGCCTCACCCGTCTCAGCTCTCCTCGCAGCCTGCCAGCTCTTTGTTGACACAGGTGATCGGGAAGCACTGCCCGATCGCCGAGGCGTTGTTGTCATCTCTCCGATCGTTCCGCTACCTCCGCCGGAAGTGACGTCATCACCGGAACCGGATACTCCGCCATCTTGCGATGGATCCCCATGCGGGATCTCTTCCTCCACAACGACATCCGCCGCCGGAAGTGATGGTTCTGCTCTCCTCTCCGCTCGGGCCTGGGCTAGGCCTTCCTCCGCCGTTGCCACCACCGGCGCCTGGGGAGGGTAAGGATGTATCTCACCGCTCCGTCGGCTCGGGATGGAATCTTCTCCTCCTTCCGCGCTGTAAGTCACCACGGCCGTGGGACTCTGCCTCTCGGGTTGGTTCTGCACCGGCGACACGAGACTCCGCTCCGCCGCGACACAGGTAAGTGCCGGTTCCTTTCCAGCACCGCTGTAGTGGTCCGCCGGTAGGCGCATCACCACCGTCGTTAGGATCGCTTGTTCCTCTTTCGAGGAGCCGAACTCCGACTCGGGGAGTGGCACTGCCGCAGGGGACTGACGGTGAGGTTCCGGGTTCTCACCGCGGTTGTAGACCCCTCTCTCTTCAGGCTCCGTTCTGATCATTAGGTGCGATCCCCATTCTCCGGGATCAACTGGTTCGGTGCAGGCCGCACGCGGGGCTTCAGCCGTCAGCATGGCTGTGTCCGCCCCCGCCTTTACTACCAGGGAGCCTCCTGGCAATAAATAGGGATATACCCCAATGTCCATCTCGCTCTTTGTTGTGCTGGTTACGGGAGACACTTTGCACAATGGTCTCTCCTGTTAACCAGCTCGCAACTGTGGGACAGGAAGCTCACACCAAGCTCCTCCCTCAGACAACTCGGGTCTTGGCTGGCAGAGATAGAGACCCCTCCCCCTGGTGAATATTTGGGGAGGGTCCCACAAGTTAATTGGATGTCCTTTAATTGAGGCCGCACCTCTTTCAGTCCTAGAGGGCGTGGCTTCAGGTTTCGCGCCATACCTCCCCGCAGGGTGGAATTTTTCTTTTGGCGCCAATCCCGGACAACTTTCTGCAAGTTTTGCATTTGCAGAATTTTCTGCAACTGGCCCACGCGGTCTACCCGGGTAGCGGGAACCGCCATTTTGGCTCGCTCTGCAATCCATATTCACAGCAGCTGCAACTTCATATTCCTCTATCTCATCCACTAGCCTCCCTAAGGACAGGGTATCACCCCATATACAGGAGCACAGCATCCTAGCCACGACAGGAAGGTCAGGTGACGCTCCTCTCAGAATTCGATCACAAAAGTACACCTCCACCTCAGTGGCCTTAATTCAATCCCCCTTTCGCATCTCCTGTAAGACGGCTCCAATCCGCAGGAGGAACCCAGGTAGATCCTCTCCGTCTTCCTGATAAAGACTGAAGTACCGCTTCATCAATTGTCCCATGTCCTCTTTACACGCACACACACCATGTGCGCTCTCTCCATTAGCCTCCGTCCGCCATTTTGGACTATCCGCACCACGCGGATCCTCCATTCCTTGGGCTGTCAGGCTCTCGTACCAATTATCGTACATGGGGCTCCGTTCTGCGGGGCAGCCACCACACCAGTACAATAAAGATTTGCTCAGATGCACCACCACATGTGTACCTGATCTAGGCTGGACTCATGTTGCACTACCTCAGGCTAGGCTCACTCTCTCAGTGTCTGCTGTAACTCCTTCCTCCCAGTCTGTGCTCCCTATGGTAAGTGTCTGGAATGGGCTAGAGTACTCTGGCTCTGCTATGCAGTACTTGGGGCGTCTACCTCTCTTGGTCAGCCTAGCGCAGACCCTCTCCAGGATTCCTGACCACGTTAACAGGCTATCCCTTCTGGCGTCCTACCAACTAGCACTACCTCAAAGCGACTCGGTCAGCTATAGCCCAGCTCCAAACCCCTCACTCCTTTCAGGCCCCTAGGTCGTCCCTGCGAACTGACAATACCCTGTCAGCCCCTGACCACCCCTAGGTCCGTCCCTACGCAGCACAGAGTGGCATCAGACGCTCTCCCTGTTTCCCAGTGTGCCTAGCTAGAGCCTGTCCTGTTGACAGATCTGATCTCAGCAGCTCGCCTCCAAATGTAACGGTTTTTCTGGCCCGGTCTGACCCACCCAATCTCACATTGGCCCCTGTGGTCTAACCGGTCCCCATTACAGTGTGGTAGTGTCTGGTGGTGCACCTGTTGGCAACAGGACACCTGAGTCTCCCGCATGATGGTGTGTGGGGAGGACCCGTCCAGACAGGCAGCTGAGGTAGTGTGCTGAGTCCTACCTAGTTCCAGTGCAGCGCCTCCACCTCATCAGGGTCCCTGCGTCCACATGGGGATGGTCCTGTTGAGGAACTCCTCCGTGGTGCTCCTCTCTGTACATTCACTCCACACATGTACACGAGAGGGTTTGTGATTAAGAGCATCTTTATTGCTTGAGGTGGGCTAGCTGCCCTCCACAATGGGGTGTACTTAGCCCTCCATCTTCCAGCTGCTTCCCTCCGAAAGGTACGCCTTCCCTTAATAGGGGGGTTCCCTATCCCCGCAGGGATCTCGGCCCTGTGCCAGGTCCCTGGTCACAGTTCTCTCAGGCAGCTTGTCTCTGTCTGCTTGTGCTGCCAGACTCACAGCTCTGCATTCAGACTACTGCAACAATGTTGCAGACCTCCATCTGCCTCTTACTGAACACAGCAGCACAGCAACAGGAACTCCTCAGCAACAACTCAGAACTTTGGATCAGTGCTGTGCCTTATGTATACTCTGGAAGCTGACACACCTCTGACATCACTAACCATGGAGTCAGAGCATGTGACCACTCCCATCCATACACAGGGCACCTCACCAGGGTGTGAGGGCAAACCTCCATAATTACTGCTGGCATGCCCACAACTTATCAGGCCTTACTGTCAGCAGGAGAGATGACTGTAGCCATTTTACATGACCGCTACACCTGGCAGTGTCAAAAGAACTGAAAATAGCTTTAGCGTAGTTTATTTCCTTATAGATAGAGCAAGATTTACTGTTTTCGGTACCGTGACAAGGCATGAGATTTCACTTATGGGAAGTCGTTGTGTACTGTGGGGTTAGCTCCTGGAACCCGCGGGAAGCCAACAAAATAACATCTCGCAGTTTATTGGGTTTTATTCATTTTAATTCAGTATGTGTCCCGCAGATGGCCAGGGAATCTCTTTGTCCATGCCCATGGTGAGGCATTTGAACGGCACAAGCACAACAGTACAAATGATGTTGTACACACAATTTTTTTACCCATTATTTATCTATTATAGGGTTAACTGTTAGATCGTGCCTCTTTTATTAAGGGGAATTAAAATTCTGTTACACTGTAGCAACCTTTGTATATAATAACATTCAGTATAATGTTGTGAATGAATGTGTCTTACGTCAGGTTGAAGTTGTCTGTGCATGCGTGTCAGCACACATTTAAAGTAATACAATCCAATTACACAACCTCCGTCATGTATGTTCTCAATTAAAAGACATTACTTTGCTAACTATTGTTTTTGGGGAAGAGGGGAAGAGAGCTCCTGCACTGTGTTTGTGACCCAAAATACCCAGAAAGTGTTAGTTGAATTAGAAGTATCTATTGCATGATGTGAGATTGTGTACTGTAGTAGTTTCTTTAATTGCAAGGTAAATATAATTCAAGAGTAATTGTAGAGGTCCATGGGAACATTAATGGGTTTAACACTTTTGGGTTAATACTGTTTATCACTTATAATGTAACCCTCCACCCCCCATATGTTTCCTTTTAATCCCTATTTACACAACACCACTCACCCATCCTTGGAACACTCATATACCTTACATTGTACCAAACATACATCAAACAAGTGTTTTATTGCCAAAATATAAAAAAACACCCACACACTCACCACCCCCTCCCGCCCCTTACTACCTTCCAAATCACTCCACTCAGCCACTCATGCTACCCTCAACTTACTCACAAAACCCCACACTACCCCAAACAACCCTCACCAAACCCAACAATATCCCCTTGCCCCAATATTACCCACCATTATCCCTCACCAACCCCAAGCCCCTTACCAAATATTATGTGCCTACCAACAACCCACACCAACTCCCCAACATCCCCCTTCCCCAATATTACCCACCCAACATTCCTCCCTAGCCCCACAACATCCCCTTCCTAAATATTACCTACCAACAACCCTCACCAACCCAACAATATCCCCTCCTCCAATATTACCACCCAAAAACTCTCACCAACCCATGAACAACATCCCCTCCCCAATATTACCCATTCACCAATAACCCACACCAACCTAACAACACCCCCTTCCCCCAATATTACCCACCCACCAACAACCCTCACCAACTCAAGAACATCCACCTCACCAACCTACTAAAACTCCCTCTCACCTTCCCTCCCCCGCTGCAAAAGAACAAAAAAGAGAGACTGCAACTGTCTGGCCCTGCAGCTGCCTTTCTTGCCCTGTCGGTCTACATTGCTTCATGTACAGCTAACCTGTAGAGGAAAGGAACAAATCAGTGTGTTATGGTACAATCAGTATGAAAACGCAACATGTGCTGAATGCATTGTTATATTGGTGTACACTACCTGGCTGTAAATACTGTACATGTTTCATATCTTGCTGATCTACCGAAGAACTAGCTCTTCCTCTGTTGCATTCTAATAATTGTAATATAGAGAAAATCCTGTCAGCAGGCCCATTTAACACTCAAATAAAACTCTATAACACACACCTCTGTCGTCCACAAGCTGCGGTTGGAGTGATATCAAACCTCCTAATCCAAACAACAAAAGATGTCCATCTGGACACCCTTCAGTCAGGTGGTAATTCACTCCTCATGATGGACGAGTGACCATTCAAGGCTTTTACCAAAAAGAGCAGTTCCTGTCTCGCTCTAAACAATTAATAAACATTGTTTAAGGTAGGAATTAAATTAGAGGTGCACATGCCAGCGCAATTACGGTAATAGTTTGAAAAAATAGACAAGTGAAATACAATTACCAGCCGGAGGTACGACACGTAAAACCCCGACTACGATTGATAAAGGATACTCTTGGTATATTATTTGCTACTAATATAACCCAACAGAACAGCATATTCTTGATGTTTATGTGATTGTCAATATGAATGGATTATACAGTGATAGGTTGGGGATTCCCTTAAATGACCCCTAAAAACAGTTGTGCAAAGAATAAAGTAGGCAAAGAAAACCCGATTGAAGTATCCAAAACTAAAATGGGCAAGACTCTAGGATCAATCTGGAACAAGCTAGCGAGTAGCATAGCAATTGAACATCCCCTGGTTCTTCCCCAGGTAAGGGACCAGGGACAGAACATGGACCACCACAATACACACTGGACCTAGCTCACCCCACCAATCATCAACCTCAAGCACCATCAAGGCATGCAGCTTACCCCACCTCAGACCCATCGTACCACACTCCAGACCAAGATCACCCAACCTCAGGCCCATCAAACCCCTCAGCAGACCTAGTTTACCTGCCCACAAACAAGCACAACCCCAGCATAACCCAAGTCAAACCCAGTGAGCCAGATCAAGGACAGAGCTCCAGTTTAAGTTTAAATGGTGCCCTGTTCAGGTATAGCATGGCATTTTCAAGTGTTTTGCTTTTGGACAATTGTGATGCCAGTATACCTTGCACACCTGTAGCCAGACCTGCCACTAAATGACAGAAGCAGAGATGCACCTGGATACCTCTGACATGCCTCGTTCCATAATACCCAGAGAAGCTTTGGAAAGATATGCTACAGACTGGAGGGTACAGTCACATTGATTACCCAGCTAATATTCCAACATTATGTGCCTTTTTATATTTACTGTGTGCTGAATGGACCAGAAATGTAAACTTTGATGGCTCCAGTAGTGTCACAGGAGACCAGGCATTTACACCTTTATAAAACATACTGGACACCTAACAAGCTCCTATTGAACCCCCAAAATGACCACAACATATATATATAAGCATATGAGTGTCACAGAGGAGTGCTACTGAGCATGGCAATATATATTTAAAACCAGAGACAGAACATAAAACACAGACAAAGCTCAGTTTAGCACATCCAGTGAGACTCATACACGGTACAGTGCCTAAATATATATGTATAAATATCTAATAAGTAAAATGGTCTTTTAGTTTGACATTTTTGGCCAAAATTGTTGTAAGCCCCTGAGCCAACGCCACGGCAGACCACATATTAGGGGTCCCTAATGCTAATATAAATTCTTAATAACCTGTGTAATAACAGGAAGAATGATTTATAGTAAATCTGTCAATATTAGTTGCAAAGTTCTAAGTCTGACTGAAGCTTTTATTAACCTGTACATTACCAGATAGGGATAGGCAATTAATGTTAATACCAAAAGTCAAAAAAGAAGAAAGTAATTCCCAGAAGAACCTAATTGAAGTGCCTTTTATTACCACCTACAATTCAATGAATAAGAAAATTGAAAGGATTGTACAACGGCACTGGGCAATTTTATGCACTGATCCAATTTTAAGTGACCAAATTACAAAAGTTCCTAAGTTTATATACAGAAAGGCCAAAAATCTTAAAAATACATTAGCCCCTAGTGATGTGGGTCATACCCACACCAAGCCACTAACATGGCTTGGAGATAAACCCACAGGAAACTATCAGTGTGGGAAGTGTTCTATATGCAAATTTATTCATCCAGAGAGGAAAACATTCAAATCATTTACCACCGGTGAGAGTTTCGAGATTGATACTTTTATTAACTGTAATTCCACATTTGTGGTATATATGATAAACTGTGAATGCGGCCTGCAATATATTGGCCGCACAAAACGATGCCTGAAAACTAGAATCCAGGAACACATTAGGAACATTAAAATAGGTTATGACAAACATAGTCTCTCCCGTCACTACGCACTTTATCACAATAAAGATCCCTCTAGATTGCAATTCAAGGGGATAAAAGTGGTCCCCAAAGAAAGAAGGGGAGGTGACAGGATTAAAAGTCTCTCACAACAAGAGACCTTTTGGATTTATCAAATGAATTCATTGAGCCCTAAGGGGTTAAATGAAGACATTGATATTTGGTCATTATATTAGCTTTTAGTTTCTGGAATATCTGTGTGTTTATAATGACATCCATTCCTTTTTATATGTACTGTCATTGCTTTGTATCTAATTATGGCTTTTCTTTTCCAGAAGTTCTGCCTTTCATGCGCCGAAAATGTTTTTGAAATAAATCTGTTTTAGATAAAAATTCTATATGTTTTTTATATATAAATTGATTGATAATATGTTCTGTGAGACAAAGTATCACAAATCAAGAGCACTTTGCTGCACCTGTAATTGATGATGTGGCAATTAGACACCGCATTTCTGATTGGGTGAAGTGTAGTATATATATATGTACCTGCCCCCTCATTATGCATACATTCCCTGAAGAAGTAACCTAGTGTTACGAAACGCGTTGGAAGAGAAGTGTCTATGCTGTTCTCCCCCCATCTTGTGTGATTCTGGACACTGTCTACAAGCCGCCTGCCTAGTATCCCTCCCCGCTGTTGAGTATCATTGGACTGATACGCACGCTGTGCGTTCCACGAGAAGCATCGCGGAAGTTGAGGAGCGACTCGTGACGTCATCGCCGAGCGCCCAGCGAAGAGTGGCGGCAAACGGTGCAGTGATTCACAGACGCTGATTCCTGCGGCTCTTTTACCATCCTGTGAGCTGTGTGCTGTTGGGCTTTCTCTATAAGGGACATATCCACACTACCCCTAAACGGAGGACGCTGTAAGGGACAGATGAGACGACTCCAGACCCATTGCATGCCGAGATCCATCCGAGGGCGTCGCACAGTGTCATCTCCTGGTGTGGTAAACTAATATATACCAACTGCTTGTTTATTCTTACTTGATGTACGCAGAAATATTTACTTTTAACCATAAAGTCACATTTTTTACTCTACTACACTATGTGCGTTGTGCGCCTTGTTCTTTTGTTTTTTGTCTATACATGTACATATTTGAAATATCTGAGTTTACTTTGGAGCAAAACTGTGATTAATATTTGGTAAAAACTGGAATATAGGCAGAAACGAAATCCTTCAAAGAGCCATAATGTAATGTGTGCATTAGTGAAGCTCTCATAACTTTGCATAAAAAAACCATAGCTATTTTGAAGATATATTGCAAGCAAATCCTGTTAATACTTTTAACATCACATCTGCTTCTCTGATCAAAATAAATTCTCAAAGTCGATAATCATATTCTGTATACAAAGTTTTAGAAATCTAGTACATTAATCTCCAGTCTGTTCTTATTCTTAATCAAATATATGTGCCTGTTATTTTTCATAACATACAGTACATAATGGGGAAAGCTAGAGTTTGCTAGAATATGACAAAAATGATATATTTTTAAAAATCTTTCTTGACGCGTTTATGAAGTCAACTTGCATAAATACCTTTATTTATCATCTAATTGACACTTTTGTTCAAAAATGTACTAATACAGTAATTGCATTTGTTTTGCATGGTTGGTTATCTGTGACACCCCAATACACCTATTTATTGTCCAGGGATGCGTTTTGCTAAATGGCTATAATAAAATGTATTTTACATTTTGAAGCTTGTATAAATGATTCAGTTATAAAACCGTATGGTAAGTTCTTTGATTCAATAAAAAGCCGGAATACATCCAGTAACATATTGAATGCAGTTACATTTCTATTCAAAAGACAATGGCTTCCATATATCATATTTAGCCCTCAAATACATCTTGTACAATCTGTGTTTCCTGAAACATTACGAAAGGATACACTCGTTTTCACTTGTAACTTTGATAAGTTTATGTTATTTAGAGCAGACACTATTTATTTTCCAGGCTATGAAAAGAACATATTACATTTGGGGTCAGATGGCATAACATTGAAATGTACATCTCCGAAAGCAACCAAACAAGCTTTCATGGATCTTTTGTAAGGCGGATAACACTGAAGAATTATTTTATAAGGATGTTTTATATATGATTTTCTATATATACTGTATATATATATTTAATAAAGGCACATATCACTGTGTTTGTAATAATGCAACCATCTCTTCAACAACACTGGAGTTGAAAGAAGGGAGTATAGAATGTAACATATACAATCTATGTATTCCTACTTACTACGAGTGAGCAAAACTAAAAATGAATGCGCATTTCTCGACAATTACGTGTTATCCATATCCATTAGAAATATGAATCTCACATCTGGAGTAGCTTTTTATGTGTAGCGAGTAATTCAACTGAATTACCTTTTGCTGTAATTCTAAGAATATTTAAGCTTGAGACTTCACAAAAGGTTGTAGATACATTACTTAAAAAATGACAGGTAACCTTGTACAGTATGTGGTCATTTTAAAATGCACAAATATATGACTAGAGATAATTTTGTTGTAGCGAGAAGTCGCCGAACTGAGGTCAAATTATTTAACTGTAATTCCAAATGTATAATTTATGTTATAGCTTATCCATGAAGGCTCCAATATGTTGGGGAAAAAAACATTAGACCTCTAAAAGTGAGAAAAAGGGAATGCATTTATCAAAAACGCGTTAAAAAACTTTCACGAGAGGGCGCATGCGCGACGGCAAGGAGCATGGCTGCATAGGATAAGTGCTCCGTGCCTCGCTAGAAGATATTGTTAGCTGAAACCTACTGAAACCCATTAAAATCGCCCGATCAACACTCCATCGGACACATAAAGCCCCACTGTACCCCGCAATGTCACGGAAAACCCCCAAAACAGGCAAAAAAAAGGTGCTACCAGAGTACTTTGGCCGCGCGGGATCCGGCGGTGCAGGAGGAGAAATGGCGCCACATTCAAACGCCGGCTCGGAAACGGAGCCGGACGGAGAAGGAGAGGATAATCCTGCATCACGGCCGGTGAGACAATGCGACCTGGATAAGTTATACGAAAACCTCAAAGCACTGCTACAAGCTGAGCTTAAGGACGTTAAGAGAGAGGTTACCGGGCTGGGGGAGAGGACGAATGTCCTAGAAACTAAAATGGACCAGTCAATTAGATCCATAAAGAGACAGGACCGCAAATACATCAACCTCCAAGAGCAAATAAACGAGCTGCGGGACCGCCAGGAGGATGCAGAAAACAGGGACAGACGTAATAACCTCTGGGTGAGGGGGGTCCCTGAAACAGTCCTGGACTGTGAGGATTTCATCTTGAAATGGTTGGAGTCCCTGCTGCCTGACACCCCTAAAGAATGCTTAGCCCTCGACAGGTGCCACAGAGCCCTGAGATCCAAGCCTCTAATGCACGAGCAGCCAAGGGACATTGTGCTCAGAATGCACTATTACCGCTCAAAAGAAGCGGTGCTGCACAAAACAAGACCCCTGCCGGTCGTAGAATATGAAGGCGTGCGTATGTCTATCTACCAAGACCTATCCCCAGAGACACTTGCCCGCCGTAGAGCCCTGCTGCCGTTCACAAAGGCCCTGAGGGATAAAGGGGTGAGTTATAGGTGGATCTTCCCCTTTGGTCTCCAAGTAATAAGAGGCGGCAAGACAAGCACCTTTGTGAGGACCGGATGAGGGGCCAGCCTTCCTCCATAAGCTAGGCCTAGGGGAGGCCCGGCAGCGGATGCCCCCAACAATGCCCTCCCAGAGCCGATATGGGACCAACGGGCAAGATCCCCAAGAGAGCAAAGGGGTGCAGCACCAACATAAGGGTCCCAGAGGATTAATAAAAAGACTCAGTTCAATGTTCAAAGTTGGTGAAGTTCCATCACCTAATATGTTTGAGTTTCGGGCTACATTGATTACACCACCAAAAAAGCAACGCATCCCCGAGGGAAAGAACGGGGATCCCCGACACCCCAAAAACAGATGTCCGGAGTCCAGGCAACCTGCAACGAACTAGAACACCTGTGGAGAAAAAGTGTGGCCTACCTGGCAGATAATGACGGCCCCAGACACAAGATGGCGAAGCAGACCCAGAAGGCGGGAATCCATACTGAAACGCAGGAGCCGGAAGAGAGCAGTGAGCGGGAAATAGGAGCAGAGGCGCGTACCTACGCACGGGTTGGAGACGACTTCCAAAATGGCCGCCCCCCGGATACGCGTCACAGAGGCGGGCCGGAAGGAGCGACGCCATCTTGGAGGTGGCGCGAGACTTGCCCTCATTGGCGCAACCTGATGACGTTACCACCAAAGACCGAGGACTGTGGTAGGACCCCAAAGCAGGCCAGAAGATGCCGGTCGACTCGCGCAGGCCTAAAGTAGCCACCTCACCAGCCCGCCGCTGGCAGTTTGAAATCAGAAGCTGAGTTACGCTGAAAGATGACAGGGGAAAGGGAAAAGCGGTAGGATAGCGCCGCAGCGGCGGTCCCAGTAAGCGAGCAAGGGCAGGGTAAGTAGAAGAGGGGGAGTTAAGACAGAGGGGGAAAGTAAGAGAAGGAAAGGAAATAAAATGAAAAGGAGACATCTTAGG
Source organism: Ascaphus truei (assembly GCF_040206685.1). NCBI lineage: Eukaryota > Metazoa > Chordata > Amphibia > Anura > Ascaphidae > Ascaphus > Ascaphus truei. The sequence continues at coordinate 263,105,696 of NC_134487.1, read as the reverse complement.
AGATAAATTCGTAAGAAGGAGTAGGGAAGTAGGCTTGAATGAAAAAAAGGGAGCAGGGAGGAAGAAAAGAGTTAGGAAGGGGGAGAGAGAAAAGAAGGAAGAGGAGTACGAGGGAAGCTAGCAAGTAGGAAAAAGAAAGGGGGAGCAAGGAGGAAACCAGAAAGATATAGAAAGATGCAAGATGGACAGGAGGAGTGGTGACTGGAAGTGGAGGATAGGGGGACGTGACGTAGGATGAGAGGAGCTAGGTAGCAAAGGACGTAAAGTCGGATCAGAAGGTTGAGGAAGACAGGAGGAGAGAGAGGGGCAAGAAAGCGAGTAGTAGGAAGACAAACGGTTTAGATTGACAGCAGGGGTCAAGGGGGAAGATTGAAAGCAAAAGGAAGGAGGAAGAGTAATAGGGGAATCACAAAGACTCGCAGGTTGCTGAGGACAGGACACAGAGGGCATAACCGGATATACTACAGGGGTGATCAAAGCCAGGGCAGACGCTAGTTATACAGAGTAGATGCTAGGTTTCATTAATTCAAGTTTAGGGAGAGCGAGGCAGGAGAGGGAGAGAGAGACCTGCTTCTAAACTCCGCATGAGCCACGCACTAGGGGAGAGGAGGGAGGTCCTCCTGGGCCCTAGTGAAGTCCTCGGGGACTGGGCGCTGGGGGTGAGTAAACTTCATCCCACGTTTCCTCCGGACATTTGGAGAGGAGCCCAGTTTCCCAAGGACGATGATCTCGTCAAGGAGGCGGCGGTGCAGAGTCGACGAGAATGTTACTGTCTTTTGTCTTGTTTAACTGTTCGTGTGTCCCCCCAGGTGAACCTTTTTCTGTGCTCCCCCTTGTGTTTCTCTGTAGGTGGCGCAGTGAGACATCACAATTCGAGAAGGAGAGAAGGTCGGGAATTTGGTCCAGGGACATCTACCCGGAGCAGAACTCAGCAGCAAAGTCATCACATATTCTCAGATGAATAAGGAACTCAGGCTTGTATCACATAACATTAAGGGGTTTAACAGCCCAGCCAAACGAAGAATCGCCTTCCGAGATTATAAGCGCAAAGGGGCAGAAATCCTGTTTCTGCAAGAAACACACTTTTCCCAAGACAACTACCCCAAATTCCTAGATAGAGACTACCCGACACACTTTTTGTCTTCCGCAAAGGTAAAAAAAAAAAGGGGTGGCCATACTAATTCATAGAAGAATACCGTTCATACTTGATAGGACCTTCAAAGATAAAGAGGGACGATCCCTCATAGTAAGAGGGACCATTCAAGGGTTTCCAATTACTTTAGCAACAATATATGCCCCTAACGAGACAGCCCCAGGTTTTTTCTCTACCTTCTTTGGAAAACTTAACAGAGTGGCCAGAGGCAATATCATTGTCGCCGGGGACCTGAACAGGGCGCTACGGGAGGACCTTGACAGATGTACATCCACTAAAATTACACACAGATCCAACGTACTAACAATTAAACAGGGCCTACGCGACTGCCAGTTACTCGACATCTGGAGGGAACAACACCAGAGACAGAAAGAATATACCTTCTACTCACACCCACATGACACATATAGCAGGATAGATTACTTCCTTGTATCCAACAGAATGGTCCCTGGGGTCTCTCACACCGAGATCCATGATATTTCATGGTCTGACCACGCATCTATAGAGCTGCGGTGCACACTAATCCCACTAGACAGACCTAGAGCGAACTGGAAACTAAACGAAATTCTGCTGAAAATCCCAGCCCTACAGCTAGAAATAGGGAAAAAGATTACACAATACTTTGAGGAGAATGAGGGGAGTGTGGCTACACACTCCACGCTGTGGGAGGCCCATAAGGCTACCCTCAGGGGGGTCATAATGAATCTGGCCGCTAAGCAGAAAAGAGAGCGGGAGGGAAAATTTTTGAAGCTAGAGGAACAGCTAGCGGAACTTTCCTCCCTTCACAAAAAAAACAAAAATGCCCACACGCTGACTCAAATACTAGCCACTAAAACGAGTCTTAACCTCCTCCTCTCCGCCCAGGCTGAGAAGGAAATGACATGGTCCAAGTGGAAATTTTTTGAAAAGGCCAACAAGCCAGACACACTACTTGCCAATAAGCTAAAAAATAAGCTTCCAAATTATCACATTCACGCGATTCGAAACCAAGATGGGGACCTTACCTCCATCCCAGCGAACATCGCAGGGGAATTTAAAAAGTATTACGATGTATTATACAATGGAGATAAGGTAACCCATAACCCAAAAACAAAAGAAGACTTACGGACCTTCTTAAAAGAGGCACATTTACCCATTCTGAAGAGATGTGAGAGGGAGGCTCTCCAGTCGGATTTCACGATGGAGGAACTTTCTGGGGTCATTAAAGCACTAAAACCGGCTAAAGCCCCAGGGCCAGATGGCTTTTCAAACTTATATTATAAGAAATATTTAAAAATTCTAGCCCCCCACATGTTGAAGCTATTCAACGAAATCTTAGCAGGGGCCTCATTCCCAGCACAAATGCTCCAAGCCTCAATATCGGTGATCCATAAACCCGGAAAGGACCCGGCAGACTGTAAGAGCTACCGGCCCATTTCACTGATTAACTCGGACCTCAAAATATACTCTAAACTTATAGCCAACAGGGTGGGTAGCGTTCTTCCCGGGTTAATACACACAGATCAAGTAGGGTTTATTGGAGGTAGACAGGCGGCAGATAACACCAGGAGAATCATTGACCTAATTGATCTGGCCCAAAAAGAAAAAATTCACTCCATGGTGTTAAGTCTGGACGCCGAGAAAGCCTTCGATAGAATACCTTTCGGAAACACTGAGAGCATTTGGCTTTGAGGGACGCTTCCTGCAGGCCATCCTGGCGTTGTACAAAAACCCCACAGCAAGAGTGAGATATCAAGGCTTCCCCTCAGAACAGTTTGAAATCAAAAGCGGAACTCGTCAGGGGTGCCCGCTGTCGCCATTACTGTTCGCTTTGTGTATTGAACCCTTGGCGGCACACATTAGGAATAGCCCAGATATCTCTGGTATCCCGGGGGAGACCAGAGGCACAAAGCCGCCCTTTATGCGGACGATGTCATTCTCACACTAACCAAACCTCTCACATCTCTTCCCAATGTATTCAACATACTGGGTAAATTCAACCAAATTTCGGGATTTAAGATCAATCAGTCTAAATCAGAAGCCCTCAATATTAATCTACCAAAAGAAGTCGAAAAGCTGATTGACCTCAATTTTCAATTCAAATGGCAACCCTTCGCTATCAAATATTTAGGGGTGTATCTCACAAGGGAGTACAAAACATTATATAAAGCAAATTTCCCCAAGATCATAAAGACGCTGGGTGAGGATCTCCGAACCTGGATGAAGGGGAGCATCTCATGGAGTGGGAGGATACATAGCGGGAAAATGAATCTCCTCCCAAAGATGCTATATCTCTTCCAGAGTCTCCCTATCCCTTTGGTGCAGGCGGACATCCTTTCCCTCCAGTCAAAAATTATGAAATTTATCTGGAACGGGAAAAACCCAAGAATCAATAAAGGAATATTAAAACGTCCTACATCAAGAGGAGGGTTAGCGGTGCCTTGCTTGCTGGCCTATTATAAAGCAGCCCAATTAGGGCAGATTTTCCAATGGCACACAGACCCAAGCCTACGGAGATGGGTTGAGTTGGAGAAAAACTGCTGTGCACCAATTGAACTCCAAAATTTAATCTGGCTACCCAAAGCAGGGGTACGCAAGATGCACAACCCGATACAGACCATGGTCAATTCACTAAAAGTTTGGGAGGCCACGAAATTCAAATGTAATTTGACCACCAAAACATCGCTAATGACACCAATAGTGGGCAACACAGACTTCGCTCTGGGCCTGAATAGCAAAAACTTCCTAATGTGGACACAGAAAGGTTTATCCCGGCTACTAGATCTGGAGGGCATAACGACCATACAAACATTTGATCAAATTAAATCCTCTAAGAATATCCCAAACAGCGAATTTTTTAGGTACCTCCAGATCAGAGACTTCTATAATAAGACGCCAATTCGACCGGCGCGAACAAATTTCGAGCAGCTGTGTTCTAGAGCTACGGACACAAGGGGACTCACATCTAGAATGTACAGGGAAGTGATCTGCCAGAAGTCGCCCATTGACAACAGACTGAGTTATATGAGACACTGGGAATCCGATCTAGGAGAGACTTTAGAGGACGACGAATGGGACAGAATTATTCAGGCGGCGGCGAAAAGCTCAATCTGCACCACATTAAAGGAGAACGCATATAAAGTCCTTATGAGGTGGTATTACACTCCAACGCGCTTAGCGAAATTTGTAAAAGGCTACTCCCCTCTCTGCCCTAAACAGTGTGGGGAAGTAGCAGATCTCCGACATATGCTGTGGTCTTGCACTAAGGTGGCCCCTATTTGGGAACAAATCCGAGACTGGATTCAGCGGATTCTCGATTTGGAGATCCCCCTGGACCCGTGGCTGTTCCTCTTGGGCAGGCGGATCCAGGGTCTGTCAAATGCGTCGCATAAATTAATCGCGCATTTCGCCACTGCCACAAGATGCGAGATCGCAGCACTATGGAAACAACAGGAGATACCAATTATCCCAAAGATCAAAAACAGAATTTTGCATGTCTGCCGGATGGAACAATTAACGAGTTTAGTTAATGACACCGGCACAAACTTTCTAAAAGTCTGGGATCCATGGTTGACCCAGGTAGACATCCCCGGAGTGGACGCCACCTCGATCTTGCACTAATTAACCTAGGTGCGGTCTCCTTTAAGGTCAGATTAGACATAACGACATAGTGACGCACAATTAGCAGACCTTTACGTGGTCACAGAATAGGGTAATCCCACTACTAGCAATAACCCTTAGGAGGACCTGCCCCAGCTAAATTCCGTAGATATGACCTAACAAGTGGGCCAAGAATCAGCGAGAAAGTTATAACTAAGTCAAGCCACCCTACACCCCCCTTCCCCCCCTCCCCCTCCCCCTCCCCCTCCCCGTCCCCCTACCCTCTTCCCCTGTCCCCCTGTCAAGTTCGTCTGGTCTTGTTTGTAAAGTTTTAAATGGTTGTGCTTCCGAGGCATTTTTTATATGTGTTTAACAAAAACGGAAAGGTGATAATGGGCTGTGGAACAATGGCTGTATTTGTACTTTCCAATAAAAACTTAAAGTTGAAAAAAAAAAAAACTTTCACGAGTGTAAGACGGTCCATAATTCGTACAGATGTTTCCTGGAAAAACATGGAGGTGACACAGTGGCTTTTGCAATTTAAGGGTCTACAACGAGTTTCAAAACCTCTAAGGGGAGGAAATAGGGACAATATATTATAACAGAGGAAGAAATATTGGATTTATAATTTTCAAAACAAGGTTCCAAGGTCTTAAATAAAATGGTTGAATAGCACTGTTTGTGGTTACTGATCTTGTTGGGCCTGGCCCTAGTACAACGTTTCTCTAAAGGTGCCTTAGACTTTTCAATATAGTTCCTATGGGAATCCTTTTAGGAAGTATGAGGTGTGAGAAGGGCTGGCTTGATGGCTGTGCTATCAGTGCAATGCACCGAGCCCCACAACCATTAAACTGATTGCCAGGGGAGAGAGCGCGGGACCTTTGTAAGTCTCCTCCGCGATTTCTTGCAGTCAGAATCCCTTCTCATGGTGCCTCTACGTCAAATGGCGCTGCGTTGACATGGCCATCCTACGTCAAATGGCGCTGCGTTGACATGACCACCCTACGTCAAATGGCGCTGCATTGACATGACCACCCTACGTCAAATGGCGCTGCGTTGACATGACCACCCTACGTCAAATGGCGCTAAGTTGACATGACCATCCCATTTCTAGATTCAGGACTTGGAGGTGCCTTCACATGGATGACAGCTGTGTTATCTGCCATAGCCAGAGGACAGATCCTGTGAGTGCTCCGGAAGAATAGGTGCTTAGGGAAATCGCCCCACCAAACTATGGTAACCCTTACGCACACACGAATATTTCGTATATCAACTATGCCTTTGTGAAGTACAGGCCTGCAATTATATCTCTTTTTTCACTAACTTAATGAGCTCCATCACTGTGCCGGCACTGGGATTGTGCGTGCAACACCAAAGGACACTTGTGGTGCTACACTTGTCAGGTTATTGTATGTGTGTAGATTTTGCATGTTCTCTGGGGTACCCAGAGCAGAGGGCCACAGTACTGCCTCTTGAGTGATTTAATGCTTTTTCACCTATAAAGTATTGCTGCCCCAAAAGTCTTGTGGCGCATTGTGTTGTCTGACTTCAGCCAGCCTTATAGCAGGGCTGATCCGTTTCATTTCTAATACCGGGTATAACGGGTGATCGCCGCAAACTAGACTGGAGCACAGGGCCGAGGTGGGGATATTGACACACTGATCTGAATCCACAAAGTCGCTTCCGGTGTGTAGGCTTGTAGTCATGTAGCCGGGTGAGGGATGGAGAGCTGCGGATCTAAGGGGTCAGAAGCCGAGGTCAGGGATAGGAGAGGTATGGATCATAGGGGTCACTAGCCATGGACAAGGATTGGAGAAGTATGGATCATAGGGGCCACTAGCCATGGTTGAGAATTGGAGAAATCAGTGGTATCAAAAACAGGATTAGGCAAGGCAATACAAAACAAGGCAAGGAAGAGTGTTTGCAACCAGCACGACATCACAAGAAGATTATGCTCAGCCAACTTCCAGGTGGAAGAGGCTGAGCCTAAATAGCAGGAGCGATGACTCGGATGCAGGATTACTTATGCAGGCATGAGAGAAGCTAGACCCAATCAGGATCCTCACACAGGAAGATGGACTCAGATCGCCACCTGGTTATATTTACATTAACCAGGGCTTAACAGGGTTAATATTTATAATGTGTCCTTTTGTTTAAAGATGTAATTTTTGTGTCTTTTATTTATGCACAAAAGCTCTATTAGCCACATTTGGCTAAAAGTGCTATTGGCTGGCAAACACACCTGAAGAAACCTTCAGAAACCGCACTAAAACTGAGGGAAAACCCCCCTAGGAGACTGCCCAAAAGCCCCCAGTGCAGACAATCCGGTCCCTGGACCAACATATTAAATCAAAAAGGGGAGAAACAGCTTTACCTGAGCTGATGGTGCACAGCTCCCCTCTCTCCGGTGAAATCAAGATGGCCGCCGGGACCCCGCGGCTCATCTAAAGACACGATCCTGACCACGGCAAGCAGCCAAAAGGTAGGGGGCAGCCCTGTTGCAGCCGCAGACACGGAGGCTGGTCAATCCCGGCACCAATCGCAAGCACCATTAGCTCCTCTCCCGAAAACGCGGCGCATCCCCGCTTTCCCGCCGAGGCTCGCAAAATGGCGCCATCTGGCGTGTGAGCTACCAAGCCTACCTGTGTCCGGCCGAGGTGCATAGTCCCTCGATGGGGAGATCGGCGTGGGGCTTGCAAGGTACAGGAGGAGACCCAGAGCAGTGGTGGGAGCGGAGAGAGGGGAAGGGTGAGCTCCGAGGAGGTGGAGAGGGAGTGGTGCCTGTGCGTTCCAGCCTGCAACTCAGAGGAGTTCCAATATGGCCACCGCTGGCCAGAGTTAAAGGCACAGAACACACAAACATATGCAACCACTGAAAAATTGAAAAACAGGGCTCTGAGTTGTTCTTCAACACACTCTCTCCCCATCCCTAATCCTAATAATAAAAAAAAAAATCTCCTTCCGCTCCGAGATGCAGAGTTTCCGTCATAGTGTCAGAGAGGAAATAGCGTCTATAGGAGACCGTATCATGGACTTGGAGGAGAAAGTGGACACCACCGCCTCTGCCCAGGAGACCCAAGCCCAAGAAATCCACGAATTAAAAACACAAGTTAAAACAATTTTCGAAAAATTGGAAGTTACGGAAAACCGATCAAGACGCAATAATCTGCGGATCAGAGGGGTCCCGGAGGAAGTGGACAATGCTCAATTGGACGCATATCTCATCCAGCTCTTCGGGTCTTTGTTACCAGAAATGACGGAAGACAAACTCCAGATGGACAGAGCACATAGACTGCCTAGACCTAAAGGCCTGGACCCAAAAAACCCACGAGATGTGATTACACGTCTACACTACTTTCGTAGTAAAGAGGAGATACTAAGAGCCGCTAGATCTACTCCAAGGATAGAACAAGACAACGTTCAGCTTCTCATTTTCCCAGATCTGGCTCAAATCACGTTGAACAAATGTAAAATGTTCGCACAGGTCACAAACACACTGCAAAATAACAAAATACGCTACCGTTGGGGTTTTCCGTGCAAGATAATATTTATCTACCAAGACAAAACACACATATTTCTCTCTCCAGAAGAAGGCGAAGAGAAATTGAGAGCAATGGGTCTCCTTGAACCAGAGGAAATGGAGGCCTCCCAGCGGATTCAGCCCCCACCTAAACAACAGCGCCCAACATGGGTAAAGACCCCAACTCCATGAAGAGAACAGGACCAGCCCGCTTGAAATTTGGAGCTGATCACTCATTCAGTTTCCAGTTAATTCTACAGACTGACGGATTGTTGCTCGGAACATAAGGCATAGTTGAACTTGTCGTTTACTCCAGATATGCTCTTTTTCTTGAACAGGAGTGGAGACACCTGGCGTCAATTTACTAACTTGAACTACTCTTAAAGACCAAGGCGATCTGGTTATCAAGAATCTCCCTAAGATAACTTCCCATACTGTGAAAGGTTATAGTTTTAAAATACAGGCTACCAAGATGGTTGCTTTGAAATGTTTTTTTTTTCTCAAAATAGACTCTGTTTCTAAATGGACTGAAAGTCTCAAAGCACCTAGACACTGATAGACAGCCTGATCTAAGTTGAATGTTTTGTGCAGTTGACACATGTTGGCTGAATTTGGGGGTTTTCGGCCTCGGTCCTTGGGGCCGTCGGCGGTCCGGCTTCTGGGGGTGTCCCTGTTTCGGTGCGGGCGGCTCGGTCGGTGGCTCTGTCTTTGACTTGGTCACTGGATGGGCCGCCTGTTCTGGGGGGCAGCCCACTGGTGGCTCTTGGGGCCCGGGTTTGGACACCCCGGGCCTACTTAGAAACCGTTTCCTGGGTAAAAGTATGTCCTGGTCGCAGGTTTTCTATGTTATTTACCCCAGATCTGTTACCCCAATACTCTAAGTATAATTTTTGCACTGTTCCTTTTGTGTCTCTCTTCCCCTATAGACTAAATATAGATTTTGAGATGGCCGAGCACTGGATGCCAGTCTGATCTACTCAATGTGAGAAAATTAAGGAAAGATAAGGTGATGTAAATAGTTACATTGTTTCATTTCCCCCTCGTTTTTCTGTATCCGGATGTGTAAGACTACACATACAATCCACCCCGTACTTTCCAGGGTGTTGCTTTTGATTTCTTAAGGTTTGGCTCCCAAACAAGGGAGCACTGCGGCATTAAGCCGTTGGGCTGCGGCCCGCCCCCCCCAGGTTTGCGCATTCCATGCCTTCGATAAACTCGCATCACGGGACCTGAAATGGTTGGTCCCCCCAAACATAGTTTGGAAACCGGGGTCCTCTTTTTACACCACCCTACCTTGTCCACCCTCTCCCCACACCCAGTTCTACAAGCATTTGTTACTGCAGAAAGTGAATATGTGTATCTTTCAAGATGTATGTTCACGATACAGACTGTTTATAGTAGTTAAGATACTGTTTCTTCTGTTATATATAAGTCATCACTCTGTTCACCTGTATCATAGACCTTTAAAGCATCACTATGCCGATTAATATAATTTCCCAAAACACCAAGGGCCTCAATACCCCCCGTAAGAGACGAATAGCCCTTTCAGAGGCTAAAAGACTAGCAGGAGATATCATTTTGTTACAAAAAATGCATCTGAAAAAGGAGGATCAATCACTGCTATACAGTAGCAATTATCTATCACTCGTCATCCCATACAAAAAAAAATGGGGTGGCTACACTTTTCCACAAAAATCTAAACTTCAAAGTAGACAAAATTAAAAATGATCCTGCTGGGAGAATTTTAATTGTTACAGGATTACTAGACTCTACCCATCTAACAATAGCTAACATATATGCCCCTAACGAAAATCAAGAATCCTTTTTCCAGGAGCTCACAAATTTAATAGACTCTGTCCAGAAAGGTTTTCTAATTCTTGCAGGGGATTTCAACGCAATCATGGACCCAAATTTAGATAAATTTCCCAGTCTTCCATCACCACAAGAGATAGTTCCCTCAACTCGTGGTCTTTTATCCATGACCAAGGATCTGATGGTAGTAGACTCCTGGAGATTAATGAACAATAAGGAAAAAGATTTTTCCTTCTTCTCTCATCCCCATAACAGTTATTCACGTATAGACTATATTTTAATTGACCAACAAGTTAGCGATAACATTTCCTCAGCAATAATTGCCCTCTCTGCTTGATCAGACCACTCTACAATTATAACTAAACTGGGTGGCCTCACAACCAAATCAAATCAAGGTTGTGGTCTTTAAATGAACCATTATTGTCGAACCCACAAAATCTCCAACAATTGGAAGAGGAACTGGTCCAATATTTTGATATAAATAACACCCCGGACGTTTCCCCTTTTACCCTTTGGGAGGCCCATAAATCTGTGCTTAGAGGTAAACTGATTGCTCTGGCTTAGCGGAAAAAGAAGGAAAAAGCGGAACACATTGTGACATTAACACAAAAGTTATTAGAACTAGAAAGTATCCATAAAGCAAATCTCTCCTGAAAAAACTATAGACAAATAATCTCAGTTAGAGGGCAATTAAATCTTTTGTTAGTGACAAACGCAGAGAGAGCTATACGATGGACCCAACAGAAATACTACGAAAAAAGTAATAAGGCAGATAAAATGCTGGCACGTAAGCTAAAACAAAAGCAGGTTAAAGCTAAGATCCATAATATTTATACTAAAAATGAAAAGATATCTCATAGCCCCAAAGTTATAAGTGACGCTTTTAAGGAATATTATGCATCTCTTTACAATCTGCCTGGCCCAGTGGGAGAATCGGCTAAAAATAAAAAAGCGAAAAAAATTCAAAACTTTCTAACTCAATGCTGGCTCCCCACACTGGAACCAGAAGATATAATAAATCTTGAAAAAACTATAGAACCCCCTGAAATCTTGGAGGCTATCAAATCTTTGAAAAATGGGAAGGCCCCTGGTCCGGATGGATATTCAAATATTTACTACAAAAAATTCTCCATAATACTCCTCCCACACTTAACCAAGGTATTTAATGAGATGCTTTTAGGCCTCCCCCCACCCAGAGATATGCTACGAGCAACCATAGTCGTAATCCCAAAATATGGAAAAGATCCCATGATGTGCTCTAGCTACAGACCTATATCTTTTTTAATACAGATCTAAAATTATACGCAAAAATCTTGGCCACTAGATTAAACAATATTCTTCCAAGATTGATCCATCCGGACCAGGTTGGCTTTGTTTTGGGCAGGCAAGACCTTGACAACACAAGGAGGACGGTGAACTTAATACATGTAGCAAAACAAACCACACGCTCATCATTATTACTTTAACTAGACGCTTACAAAGCTTTTGATTGGCTGGATTGGCAGTTTATGAACGCCACACTCTCACAAATGGGATTTACTCCCAAAATCTTAAACAGCATAAACATGCTATATTCGGCTCCGACAGCCATAGTAAAAACGAATAACTCCTTGTCTGACCCTCTCCCAATATTGAACGGAACCAGACAGGGGTGCCCACTGTCCCCCTTGTTGTTTGCTTTGGCAATAGAACCATTAGCCTGCCAGATAAGAATGATCCCCAATATTACGGGTATCAATGTTGGACAGAAGGAATTTAAGATAGCTCTCTATGCGGATGACATACTACTGACGCTCTCAAATCCTCTCATCTCACTCCCCAACCTTTTTCAAGCTCTATCTGCGTTTGGCTCCATTTCAGGATACAAAATTAACCACTCTAAATCTATGGCTCTTGGCTTGAACCTTCCCAAGGATATGGTAAAATTACTTCAACTTAATTTTGACTTCAAGTGGAATCAGACCCACATTAAATATTTAGGGGTTCAAATAACAAAAGATTACTCATCCCTATTCAAAATAAACTTTAAACCTTTATTCGACCAAGTTGCAAAGGACTTGTCCACCTGGAATCCATACATCATCTCTTGGTTCGGAATTATCTCCACTATTAAAATGAACATCTTACCTAGAATACTGTACCTCTTCCAAACTCTCCCAGTAAAGATTTGTCAGAAGGACCTAAATAATATTCAAAATAAAATTCTGAAATTTGTATGGCAAAATAGACGTCCTAGAGTCCGCAAAGATATACTTTATAAATCTAAGTTAGAAGGAGGCTTAGCCCTTCCAAACCTACAAAAGTACTATAGAGCAGCACAACTAGGGCAACTAGTTAGTTGGCATTCAAACCCAACCGAAAAAAGATGGGTCGAACTAGAAGAACTGATCTGCTCCCCATTCAAAATTAAGACTCTCCTCTGGCTTAATAGAAAATCCAGACCAGCTGCGGTTTACACAAACCCGGTGCTATCTTTCGCATGTAATCTTTGGGACTCCCTTAAAGTTAGGTTCCAACTTACTGGTACCCCATCCCTCATGCAACCCCTGTTTTCAGATCCCTCCCTCCCTTTTTACACTAATAACCAACAATCTAAACTCTGGGTCCAAAAAGGACTCCTAAGAGTTAATGATATTCTCATCAAAGGTAAAGTTCCTCCATTCACCTCTTTACAAACGAGCCACGACATTCCCTCCTCTGAATTTTTCAGATTTCTCCAAGTTAGGCACTATATCCAATTCATTTACAAGCTAACCCAACCACATGTGTTAACATTATATGAAGACTGGAGTGTACGTCAGCCTCTTATGAAGGGCATTACTTCCAGGCTATACCATAGTTTGACTCCCGTCAAAAATAGCCAAACTCATGATAAATATATGGTGTCCTGGGAGGAGGAGTTAAATACCAATCTGGACCTTGAGGTTTGGAAAGATGTTTGGGAAGCCGCCTCCAAAAATTCTACCTGTGTGGTGATTAAGGAGAATATTTACAAGCTAATATTTAGATGGTACATGACTCCTACCAGGTTGAACTCTTTTCACCCTGGTGTCTCTCCTTTATGTTGGCGTGGTTGTGGCGAAATGGAGAATATACAGCACATATTCTGGTCGTGTCCAAAAATTCAGCAAACATGGAGGGAAGTGTTTGCTTTAATACACAGGGTTTTGGGCATCACTGTCCCCCAGGACCCAATATATATAGTATTGGGAAAGCCAATGGCCAATTGTAACAAAAAATAAATTAAAGTTATCTCCCAAATTCTAAATGCTACTAGATGCACCATCGCCAAAAACTGGAAACAACCGACTCCCCCATCCTTAAACCAAATCAATAACAAAATCTGGCATATAGTCTACATGGAAAAACTCACTGCCTACCTAACTGGTTCCACTTCACAATTCTCAGAGACATGGACTCCCTGGTTTAGACATGCAGGTATATCCCCATATTTAGACTAGATTATTCTGAACAGAGTGATTTATGATTTATGTTGTATTTAACCTGTTATTTAATATGTTACATGATTTCAAATGCTGTCCCCTTCCCATACTCTCCTCCCCTCCTAATGTGTAATAAGACTATTTGCAATATTGTACCGTTGTATTGTCCCTCATTTATTAAAATGATTAATAAAAAATCTAAGTAATAAAAAAAAAAAGTGCTATTGGCTATTGTATGTATGTATATCTTTATTTATACAGAGCCATTAATGTACATAGCGCTTCACAGCAATAATACACGTGACATACTATAAACAACAAATAATACAAATAACACATAATGGGGAGACGTGCTTAAGACATAAAAGTAACATTTAGGAAAAGGAGTCCCTGCCTCGAAGAGATTACAATCTAATTGGTAAGTAGGAAAAATGTTCAGAGACAGTAGGAAGGTGCTCTGGTAAGTGCTTCTGCAAAAGGCCAAGGTCGATGTATGAGGTATATAGTATCAGCCACGGAGTTACTCATACAGTATGCTTCGTTAAGGAGGTGGGTTTTAAGATGGGTATTAAAGGTGGATATACGAGGGTGCAAGTCAGATATAGAGGAGATAGGGCATTCCAGAGGTGGGGGGAAGTCAGTGAGAAAGGTTTAAGATGGGGGAGGGATTTAGACACAATAGGTGTAGAAGGAAGATAAGATTAGAGGGGGGGTAGTTTTCTTTGGGATGTGGGGGTAACAGACTTGGGTGATGGGGGTTGTTTCCCCGGGAGGGTGATTAGGATATCCAGGGGGTAGTGGGTTGTCTGGCGGTTAGCAAAGCGGGGAGTAAAAGACATCAGTACCGCGATACATTTTGTTTTACTGTTTGCAATATTAACTCAGTTTAACGGAATCTGATGATTCCTGGTCCTTGAGTCAAGTTGGCATGCAGGGCCGGCTGATTGCGTGCCATCGTTGCCACTGCACTAAGCCCCATCATTACAGAGGTTCCACACTCTTCCCCACAGCAATTAAACTGATTGCCGCGGGAGAGCAGGGGGTCCTCTGTAACTGTCTCTTAACTTGTCTCGCAACATTCCTCCTGCTGGGTTTCATTATCATGGTGCCGCGACGTGAAATTGAATTGCCATCACGTGACATCAGATTGCATTACAACGCAACAACGCAACGACGTAACGCTGCATGGCACCGTGTTGCTATGACAACATGGTGCTGTGACTTCATGTGATGCGGCAACATCATGACACTGCGTCGTCTGAGAAGATGCCACGCCGGACAAGTTAAGAGGCCCTGCAAATGCCCCTGCACCGAGCCCCGCGAAAATCCCAGCTGGCCCTGTGCAAGTATGCTTTGGATATGATACTATATAGTTTTAGTAAATTGTGTGCATAGTTAGTTATTATTGGACCGTATTTACTATGTAGTGCTACTCCATAAGACACCTTCCAGCATGGCTTAGTGAATATGGCCCTTTATAGCCCATTCAAGTAAAGGAGTTATAAGGTGCCTTCAGGCCCAGAAGGTGTCTTATGGAGTAACACCACTTAGTAAATATTGTGCTATATATCCCATTCACCTGAATAGGGCTTATGTAGTCTTCTAGCATGAATGGAGTAGCTTTTCTTAGTAAATATGGGCCAGAGGGCCATATTTACTAGTGGTGTTATGGTTTTCTGCCATCAGAAAACACCTTAGGATCTATCCAAGGCAATGGGCTGTAAGGTGTCTTCTTGTGCTAAAAGTGTTTTTATGGAATAGCAACATTTAGTAAATATATCTTGCCATATTTATTTGTCATAGTGATTTATCACATTAGCATCATTTTATTTTTCTTGTTTATCATTCTGCCTTTTATTCTGTCAGATCTATTCCCTTTAATGATAATGACATATTACAATGCAAGCTTTTCATATTGTAGAATCAAATAATGAAGGGACAGTCTCTCCAAACACTGCATTGAACATTAGAACTGTCCCTTTGCTTCCCATCGTTGCTGTGAGTCTTTTAATAGTATGTGCCTATAGGCATTCAACATTGAAAAAGACAGGCAAGAGTCTCCTGCTTGACAGATCACCCTGTAAGCCATTTATTAGTAAGATATATTTTTTTTAAAAAAGGGGGTAATTTATCATCTCTTGTTTGCAATAAAGGGGAAAAAATCTAAGCAATAAACAAAACCATATATATGAAATAATATGAAACCCATTGAAATTGATGGGATATTTCCCTTTGGTAACTTGAATGCAATATTTTGCTCTAATTTTGCCCCAGTTTTATAGACAGATAAATAGACCACAAAGGCTGTGTATTAATTAACAACAAAAAAATGATATGGTTTATACAGTTTATAGCTTTGTTCCCCCCCCACACCCTCCCCCCCATAAAATGCCCTTCAAAAGTGATAATGATCTTGTTTATCTTTTCAGACTAATCTTCATAGTATATGAACTATAATAATAATATGTTCTTGTATAGCGCTGCTAGTTATATGTAACGCTTTACAGAGACATTTTGCAGGCACAGGTCCCTGCCCTGTGGAGCTTCCAATCTATGTTTTTGGTGCCTGAGGCACAGGGAGACTTGCCCAAGGTCACAAGGAGCTGATACTGGGAATTGAACCAAGTTCCCCTGCTTCAAACTCAGTGCCATTCAGTGTCTTTACTCACTGAGCCACTCCTTCTCCCAACTACAAATAAACTGTGTGTAACCACCCTTCTAAAGGGTTACTAGAAGGTTGGAGTGTGGAGCCCCACCCTGTGTTGCCATGGGATCACGACATCATGGAGGATTATATTACAGAAGGGGAATGTTCGAAAAGGTTAGGTTCTCGGAGGACAAGTATGTTCTTAAAGTAATATTACTGACCAGGCTCCCCTATTTTATTCTGTTGTAGATAGGGACAGTGCCTAGATGTACTGCCAGATGTGCGGAGTGCTGATTGCCCTACATGCGGCTGCATGTCCATCGGATGATGGAGTCATTGATTAACTCTGCACAAGGAAGTGGGGACTTGAACTAAAGCCGATGGCTCTGTCCCTGAACTTCCAACAGAACTAGAAGCGCCTCCTCCCTATACCAGTCGAACTGGATGAAGTGTCAGCCTACAAAAAAAGAGTAATGCACATAAGTTTGCTTTTTGCTTTCCTTCATTGGTGTGGGACTTGTATGTATTCTTTGCATACTCACGAAGTCATGTAAGGTTCCCCAGCATTGTCCATGTAAATTTACATACAAATAGGTAAGGAAGCACTTCAAATGTTATTAGCATACAAATCATAGATCTATACATATTAGAGCAGAAATATGCACTGCTTGATATAAATATATATATATATATATATATATATATATATATATATATATATATATATGTATATATATATACAGTAGTCGACAAATCACCAAAAAATCTACTCGCCGAACAAAAAAAATCTACTCGCCACCTAGTACCACACATGTGCTGCTTGGGCCAATAGGAGCTCGCCACGATGTTTAATCCACTCGCCCGGGGCGTGCAGATGTATAGGTTTGTCGAACACTGTATATATATATATATATATATTACGTTACCATCCAGCAGGGCAGCAGAACAGCAAAGAGAGACAGCACACCCTACCCTTCTGATGTCCAAGCTCCAACTGGTATGGTCTGCAGCATGCCAAATGTATCTTTCTTGTTGCAGGGGATTGCTGCAGCCCGATTTTCTGTTTGCCTGCACCTGACTGGCAGCTCCAATGCCTTTTGGGGGCTGTAGTTATATTGTATTGTATGTCTTTATTTATATAGCGCCATTAATGTACATAGCGCTTCACAGTAGTAATACATGTGGTAATCAAATAAATAACAGATAATATAAATAACAGATCATGGGAATAAGTGCTTCAGACATAAAAGTAACATTAAGGAAGAGGAGTCCCTGCTCTGAGGAGCTTACAGTCTAATTGGTAGGTAGGGAGAATGTACAGAGACAGTAGGAGGGAGTTCTGGTAAGTGCGTCTGCAGGAGGCCAAGTTTTAAGTATCATGTGTTCAGAATGCTATTCATTCTTTAAGCAAGTGTGTCTTAAGTTGGGTCTTAAAGGTGGATAGGGAGGGTGCTAGTCGGGTACTGAGGGGAAGGGCATTCCAGAGGTGTGGGGCAGTCAGTGAAAAAGGTTTAAGGCGGGAGAGGGCTTTAGATACAAAGGGGGTAGAAAGAAGACATCCTTGAGAAGAACGCAAGAGTCTGGATGGTGCATAACGAGAAATTAGGGCTGAGATGTAAGGGGTGCAGAAGAGTGTGTAACGGGTGTTCGTGTCTGGTCTGACCCCCCCAATCTCACATTGGCCCCTGTGGTCTACCCAGCCCGTTACATGTCTGTGTATGGTGGTGCACCTGTAGGCAACAGGACACCTGAGTCTCCCGCTTGATGGTATTGGGGGATGTCAAGCAAGACAGGTATCTGAGCTAGTGGGTGACGAGTACTACTCACATTACGTGCAGCGCCTCCACCTCATCAGGATCTATGCAGATGCAGGTAGATGGTCCTGATGAGGTACTCCTTCTTGGTGGTGAAGGCCCCAGGAGAGTAATTGCAAACTCACACAGGGGTTTTTCTTTTCACAAGTCATCTGTATTGTACCAGAGGTGGGCGAGCTGCAATGTGCAGTGAAACGTCTCAGCCGCACATTCTCCGTGATTCCCTTCAAATTGTACGCCCTCCCAATGGAGTGGGATTCCCTCTCCCCATAGGGAGATCACCCCTGTGCCAGGTCCCTGGACACAGTTGGCCTTAGCTAACTTAAAGATTAGTTGGTACCCCTAGTTACGACACTAGGGGGTACCTTACACTTGTGACTTCAACCTTCCACTTCTACGCACGCACGCACTAACTTTAGGCAGTGTAGTGCCTTATATACCTCAGGAGGCAGGCACATATCTGAGGTCACTAACAATGGACGCAGAACATGTAGCCACTCCCATCCATACATAGGGCACCTCACCAGGGTGTGAGGGCAAACCTCCATAATTACTGCTGGCACTCCTGTAACTTACCAGGTCTTGTTGCCAGCAGGAGAGATAACAGTAGGCATTGTTAGGCATGACTACATACTCCCCCTGGTGAATTCCCACCGTCCCGGCTGGGACTTAAATTTGGTGTACCTTTCTGCCAGGAACCACTGCAAAAAGGAACACATAATTCAAAAGTTATAACAATGCTTTCATGATTAACACATATTATAACACAACGCTCACTGACCAGCAGGGGCGCTCCACTATTTATTTTCCCAGACCTCAACTGCTTTCTCCCTAATAATAGTGACGAGGATCTGGCTTTTTCACTTCTCTGTCCGCCATGTCAGTCACAGTGACACTGTACTCCCTAGGCAGGCCACGTTCCCCTCTGTACACCACTTTATGCATATAAACGCTGCGCCCAATATTCCAGACGCTCATCAATTGGGATATTCGTTCTTCTGCTTGGGGCCCCGTAATGGCACCTCCCTTGGACACCATGTAATACTCAATATCCTCCCTGAGCCACCCATCCCGGCGGTCCTCTATCTCCTGCATGAAGGGTTCGGGAACATATGGATACTCTAGCCCATGGGTTCTTTTATATTTTCCCACAATGGCCCGTTCTGCTCTGCAGGCCCTAGTCAGTTTAGCACTGCCCGCTCTTCCCGGCAACACCCATGACAGGGGTTCATCTGGATCCACCTGATCATACAACCCCTCTGGCCCCCGGGGCTCTATCAACCCACGCCCAATCTTAAACCATCTTTCCTGGGTTTCCCTTAGATGATTCTCCTCCGTGAACTCCCACCAATGATCTATCACCCCCTCTCGATCTAGGATGAACCGAGTTCTATCCAGCCAGGGTACATAGCCTTCAAATAAGGGAGCCCACCATCTGGTTTCCCTGACCTCCTCTAAGGACACCTCCTCCAGCTCTTCCTCCTCTGGGCCACCCCCGGAAGATATGCCCGATGTACACTCAGACGGTACTTGCTTGTCCGAACCCCTTTTCTGACTCCCAATAGTAACACTCACATTACTGGGACAGTCACTGGACACCGACATCTGTCGTGTAATCCTCCCTCCTCCCATTGACCCATCATCAGAGGTCCCAAAGTCCAGGCTCCCAGTCCGTTCATCAGAAGCGATCCGTGAATCCCCTGACATCCCTAACATAGAAGATGACCCAGAATGGGAAGTGAATGGGACTGAAACTTTAACTAGGGCCTTGGGTCTAGCTAGGGCTGGGGTTTGGGGATAGGGCCGCACAGTCGGTATGCGCAGGGCTAGGACCCGCTCCTCTTCGCTACCTGTCCCGGTTCCGCCGCAGGGACTCTCCGTCTCTCCGGTCTCCCGACTCCTTGATCGCTGCCTTGATCGCCTGCTCCCCTCGGACCGGGGCATCCGACCCCCACTGCTCGATCGCTGGGGCACTATCATCTCCTTCGCCACTCCATCGAACGTGATGTCTGGATGCGCACGTGTACCGCCGCCATCTTGGGTTGGATCCCCAAGCGGGACCTCTTCCTCCAATACGATATCTGGATCCGGCCTCGCCTTTTTCCGCCGGGGCGCCGCCGGGGCCTGGCTCTTTCCTCCTTCCGCCACCACCATCTTGGAAGCCTGGAATGAGCATGGACTCTGTTTACCACTCTGGGGCATTGGAGTGGTTCTGCCGCCATCGGATCCGCTGGTCACCACGGCCGTGGGACTCCGCCGCGGAATGGGCGACACTCGACTCCGTTCTTAACCGACACCGGTAAGTGGCACTCTTTTAGTTGTACTGCTGCTATGGTACGCCGGAGGTCGGGTAGCAACGGCACTAATACTAAGGGACTCCTCATCCGAAGACTCCAATTTGATATTTGGCCGGGGCATTCCGCCTGGTGATTTGTGGCGTGGGCCCCTCTTATCACCGCATCGGTGACCGGTTTTCTCGATCGGTTCCGTTTTGATTACTGGAGCGGGTTCCTGTTCACTGCGACTCGTAGCCTCCCTCCATAGCGCACCAGGAAGCTCCGCAGCCAGCATCGCTGTATCTTCCACAGTCTCTATTGCTTGCATCGGCATAAAAGTAGGCATGGGCCACAGATATTGTAGTCCACACTGGGCGCATCGAGCGTAGAGCTCACCGCTCCACCCGGCAGTCGATACTGCAAGCACAGGCATGCTACTGTCTCTATGCCCTCTACTCGGAGAATCAGGAAGCCTCCTGGAGCCGAGTAGGGATGAGTTGTTATCAAGGGCCCTTGTTCTGATTTGCAAGCCATAGCCACCAATGGGGGTGCTCGCACTAGTGGTCTGTACAGCTTGCTGGTTCCTCGCAACTGAAGAGCATGGGCTGGGTCACCAACCCTTCCTCTAGATTTCTCCATCCGCATCCACCAAGACAGGAAACCACTCCCCCTGGTTGAAACTTGGGGGATGTCCCATTGACTTGTAGATTGGCCCAGCACAGGGGCGGAACTAGTTACAGTCCATGTGGGCGCGGCTCCAGCTTTCGCGCCATACCCCCCAATAGGGCGGGGTCTCTCTGTTGGCGCCACACCTGGCCAACTTTTTGCAGATTGAGTTTTTGCAAGATTCTCTGCAACTGGCCCACGCGGTCTCCCAGGAAAGGGGGAACCGCCATTTTGGTTTGTAATGTCACTCGGATTCATTTTTGAGGTAGCGTTCAAATGTTTGTATTTTGTATGACAAATAAGTCCATTTCGTGCCTCCCATTTCACCATACTACTGTCCCCGTCACTGTCCTCCGGGTCAGTTCTCCAAGGTTCAAAGCAGGCCAGACACGGTACCACTATTGTTTTCCCGCCATTCCACAACAGGCTCACTAAGGTCTCCTCTGTAGCTGGCTCCTCTTCCTCATACATCATCTCATATTCATTTTCTCCTTCGGCCTCCGTCAACCATACTTGAGCTTCCGCACTGCTCCAATTTTCCATTCCATCGTTCACCATTAAAATACTGTTTCTTGAATTATTATACCGGGAGCTCCACTATGCGGGGCAGCTGCCACACAGATACAATAAATATGCCTTGTGCACCACCTTGTGTACCTAATGTAGATCTGATTCATGTTTGCACTACCTCAGGCTAGGTTCACTCTTTCGGTGTCTGCTGTATCTCCTTCCTCCCAGTCTGTGCTCCCTGCGTCACTTGTCTGGAATGGGCTAGAGTACTCTGGCTCGTCCATGCAATACTTTTGGCGGCTACCTACTGTTGGCTAGTCTAGCGCAGACCCTCTCCAGGATTCCTGCTCTAAGTTACCAGTTTATCCCTTTAGGCGTCTTACCACTAGCACTACCTCAAGGGACTCGAACAGCTATAATCCTGCTCCAGACCTAAGAATCCCAGGGCGTCTGTGCGTTCTGCGTCTCCGTGGCCTCCCTGGACTACCCCTGGCTCCTTCCGACGCAGCACAAAGTGGCAGCAGACACTCTTCCTATTTCTTAGTGTGCCTAGCAAAAGCCTGTCCTGTTGACAGGTATCTCAGCAGCGCCTCCAACTGTAACGGGTGTTCGTGTCTGGTCTGACCCCCCCAATCTCACATTAGCCCCTGTGGTCTACCCAGCCCATTACATGTCTGGTCTGTGTATGGTGGTGCACCTGTAGGCAACAGGACTCCTGAGTCTCCCCTGAGTCTCCCGCTTGATGGTATTGGGGGATGTCAAGCAAGACAGGTATCTGAGGTAGTGGGTGACGAGTCCTACTCACATTACGTGCAGCGCCTCCACCTCATCAGGATCTATGCAGATGCAGGTAGATGGTCCTGATGAGGAACTCCTTCTTGGTGGTGAGGGCCCCAGGAGAGTAATTGCAAACTCACACCAGGGGGATTTCTTTTCACAAGTCATCTTTATTGTACCAGAGGTGGGCGAGCTGCCCTGTGCAGTGAAACGTCTCAGCCGCACATTCTCCGTGATTCCCTTCAAAAGGTACGCCCTCCCAATGGAGTGGGATTCCCTCTCCCCGTTAGGGAGATCACCCCTGTGCCAGGTCCCTGGACACAGCTGGCCTTTGCTAACTTAAAGATTAGTTGGTACCCCTAGTTACGACACTAGGGGGTACCTTACACTTGTGACTTCAACCTTCCACTTCTACGCACGCACTAACTTTAGGCAGTGTAGTGCCTTATATACCTCAGGAGGCAGGCACATCTCTGAGGTCACTAACAATGGATGCAGAACATGTAGCCACTCCCATCCATACATAGGGCACCTCACCAGAGTGTGAGAGCAAACCTCCATAATTACTGCTGGCACTCCTGTAACTTACCAGGTCTTGTTGCCAGCAGGAGAGATGACAGTAGGCATTGTTAGGCATGACTACAAGTGTAAAGCTTTAAAGTGAGGAGAAGAATGCAGTGTGAGATGCGGGATTTGATCGGAAGCCAGGAGAGGGATTTCAGGAGGGGAGATGCTGAGACAGATCTAGGAAAGAGTAGAGTGATTCTGGCAGCAGCGTTTAGGATAGATTGTAGGGGAGACAGGTGAGCGGCGGGAAGGCCGAACAGCAGGAGGTTACAGTAATCAAGATGGGAGAGAATGAGGGCCTGAGTCAGAGTTTTAGCAGTCAAGCAACAGAGGAAAGGGCGTATCTTTGTTATATTGCGGAGGAAAAAGCAACAGGTTTTAGATATATGTTTTGAATGTGAGGGGCGAATGTGAGAGAGGAGTCGAGTGTGACCCCTAGGCAGCGTGCTTGGGCTACTGGGTGAATGATCGTAGTTCCAACAGTAATGTGGAAGGAGGTAGTAGGGCCAGGTTTAAGAGGACGTCTGAGGAGCTCTGTTTTAGCCATGTTGAGTTTAAGGCGGCTCAGGGCCATCAAGGATGATATAGCAGAGAGACATTCAGAAACTTTGGTTTGTACAGCAGGTGTAAGATCGGGTGTTGAAAAGTACATTTGTGTGTCGTCAGCATAGAGGTGATATTTAAACCCAAAAGATGTTATTAGGTTACCTAGAGAGAGTGTGTAGAGAGAAAAGAGAAGAGGTTTCAGGACAGAGCCCTGGGGTACCCCCACAGAGAGATCAATAGAGTAGGAGGAGGTGTTAGCAGAAGAGACACTGAAAGTACGATGGGAGAGGTAGGATGAAATCCAGGATAGAGCTTTGTTACAAATATCAAGAGTATGGAGAATGTGAAGGAGAAGAGGGTTGTCCACAGTGTCAAATGCTGCAGAGAGGTCGAGTAATAGGAGCAGAGTGTAATGACCTCTGTCTTTGGCAGCATGGAGGTCATCAGTTATTTTAGTGAGGGCTGTTTCCGTGGAGTGAGCAGTGCGGAAGCCAGATTGTAGAGGGTCTAAGAGAGAATAGTGTAACGATGCGCGGAACACGCCCCCTGCGGCGTGTTCCTTCCGTACCTGTTTACTTCTGATCGCCGCCCTCTAGCTGCGAGTCAAGATCCTGTGTCTGAAGAAAACAACGCCATCTTGCTTCCTGTCAAATCCTGCCCTCTTCCTCCTGACAGGAAGTAAGCCTGTCTCTGACTTTCTCATTGCTTACAGCTGTCACTTCCTTTTTAAAGCAGTCAGTGGCTACCTGCCCAGGGCCTGCAAAGTACTACCCCAGTACTCTATGCTGTTCCTGCCTGAACTTCCTCTGGGACCTGTACTCATCTCCTTTGGATTCCGGAAGACAGGGATAGTCACTCATTCTACCACTGAGGTTAGTTTACCGTCGGGTAGTGTAGGACCTGCTTAGTAGGGTTCACCTTGACGTGGTAGCAGGCTTATAATTCCTTGGCCAATGGATTAGACTAAGAACCGTTATGTTATATTTAGTTTTGCTGCACCTTGCAGTTTCTGGCACTATGCCTTTAAGGAGGCTGGACGTCCTCCAAGAAGCAACTCCCTTGTGGATGTTACCTTGTGCTCTGGACTCTACCTCCCCTGCTCCTCACTTGTGGCTTACCCACAACCCCCGCGTTGGTGCCTGAGAACACGCGCACTCCAGCTCTGCTGTCAGAGCATGTGCACACATGCAGCTGGACCAGTCATGTCTCTGAGCTTGGCTCCGCACCTCCGAATGCGTTGCGCATTCTCCTGCGCGCGCCGATCCCTAGCTGCGCAGCAACTCACTCCCATTCGTCTCTCCTGCGGATCCCCCACCTCGCTATCGGGTCCCTTCCCTAACTCTGCGCTTGTGTGTTGGAGCACAAGCGTGACAAATAGGTGTTGAGAAAATGGAGCAAGCGAGAGAATACAAGACGTTCAATGAGTTTAGAGGCAAAAGGCAGGAGGGAGACAGGTCGATAGTTAGAAAGACAGGTAGGGTCAAGCTTGCTGTTTTTGAGTAATGGTATGACTGTTGCATGTTTGAAGGAGGATGGAAAGGTTCCAGAGCAGAGGGAGGAGTTAAAAATGTGTGTGAGCGTAGGGATTATAGTAGGACCAAGAGGTTTTTGGAGATGGGAGGGAATGGGGTCAAGAGAGCAAGTGATAGAGGGAGAAGAGGCGATCAACAGCGATACATCCTCCTCTGAGACAGTGGAAAAAGAGTCAAGGAAGGCAGAGTAGAGTTAGGAAAAGGTGTAGGATGGGAGGAAGACACAGAGGGGATGTTCTGACGTATGGATTCCACCTTTTCCTTAAAAGAGTCAGCAAAGTCCTGAGCGGAGATGGAGGAAGGAGAGGCAACTGAAGGTGGTTTGAGTAGAGTATCAAAGACAGAGAACAGTCGGCGTGGGTTAGACTTGTGCCTGTTGATTAGTGAAGAAAAGAAGGCTTGTTTAGCTTGCGAGAGGGCAGAGTCGAAACAGGATAGCATAAATTTGTAGTGAAGGAAGTCTGTGACAGTGTGAGATTTCCTCCAGAGTAGAGTATCAAAGACAGAGAACAGTCGGCGTGGGTTAGACTTGTGCATGTTGATTAGTGAAGAAAAGTAGGCTTGTTTAGCTTGCGAGAGGGCAGAGTCGAAACAGGATAGCATAAATTTGTAGTGAAGGAAGTCTGTGAGAGTGTGAGATTTCCTCCAGAGGCGTTCAGAGGAACGAGTGGAGGAACACAGCATGCGTGTGTGGGAATTTAGCCAGGGTCTAGGGTTAGAAGGGCGAGGGCGGCAGAGAGAAAGCGGGGCATGTAGATCAAGAGAGGAGGACAAGGCAGAGTTGTAGTTCCTGACCAGGTTGTAAGGGTCTGTATCAGAGCTGAGAGAGGAGAGGGAGGAGCGTAAAGTGGACTCAAAGTCAGGTAAGTGAATAGAGCGCAGGTTTCTGCAGAACCAGGGGGTAGATGGAGGTGGAGAAGGGGAGAAGCGAGATAGAGAGAATGAGATGAGGTGATGGTCAGAGAGAGGAAAAGGGGAAATGGAGAAATCGGGGAGAGAGAAGTTTTTTAGTGAAAACCAGGTCTAAGTAGTGGCCATCCTTGTGGGTGCTGGCTGCAGTCCACTGTTGAAGGCCAAAAGAAGATGTTAGAGAGAGAAAGCGGGAAGCCCAAGGGAGAGAGGGGTCATCAATGTGGCAATTGAAATCCCCAAGGAGAAGAACACGGGTGTCTGAGGAGAGAAAGAAAGAGAGCCAGGATTCAAAGAGAGAGAGAAAGGCAGAAGGGGGATGAGTAGAGGAAGGTGGGCGATAGATGACCGCCACATGGACAGGGAGAGGAGAGAAGATGTGGAAAATGTGAGCCTCAAAGGAGGGAAAAGCAAGAGATGGAGGAACAGGAACGGTTCGGTAATGGTAGAGAGAGGAGAGCAGGAGCCCCACGCCTCCACCCCTGCCATCAGGGCGCGGAGTGTGGGAGAAAGAAAGGCCACCACAAGGGAGGGCAGCTTCCAGAGCAGAGTCAGACTGAGTGAGCCAGGTCTCAGTTATATATATAGTTCCCCATGCAGAGCTTCTGTATAATGAGCAATGCCTCCTGAACATGCACTAAGTGCACCAAGATGGCCACCGCACCCTCGGGCCATACTGCGCATGTGCGTGCACATTCAACATAGCGGTGCCCTCGGCACTCGCTCCCCACTGAGCTCCAGTGAGGCGCTCGCCCCTCCTGGTTCCCTTCCTCTTGCTAAGGTGTTTCCCCCACTATACCGGAGGCAAGCGGGGAACCAAGGAGGGTGAATGGGGATACCTGGCCACACATACAATCCAATGTATGTATGTATGTATATATGTCTTTATTTGTATAGCGCCATAAAATGTACATAGCGCTTCACAGTAGTAATACATGTCATATAAATAACAAATATAAATAACAGATCATGGGAATAAGTGCTTCAGACATACTGTAAAAGTAACATTAAGGAAGGAGTCCCTGCTCCGAGGAGCTTACAATCTAATTGGTAGGTAGGGAGAACGTACAGAGACAGTAGGAGGGAATACTAGTAAGTGCGGTACAATGTTGCTGAGTCCAAGAGCTAACTCTCTTGGACCCTTATACACGGAGCAGGGGTAACATAACGGGCTTGACATTAATTATAGAGCTTGGTTACCCACCTCTCATCACATTGCTAATGCAAAATAATAATTAACATTTATCTATGCAGAAAATGTGCAAGAAAAGATATCTCATTTGTACCTATTTGAAGCAATATCAGCCAGCATGTCACACAGCCAGAAATCTTGTTTCCCCGAGCCAAGAGAATTTGTGAGAGGATAGTAAAAATGACGAAGAAGAAAGAGAGAGAGACAGGTTGAAACTTCAAGTGTCAAAGGAGTTTTAAAAGTAGTAGTAGTTTATTTTTTAAAGTAAGCTGTGATAGTGCCAATTGGGTTATTATAGCACAGAAACTCTTGTTGCCTGAAATGGAACTTTTCATGCAAAGCAAATTTCTCCCTTGACCAGATTTTCATACTGAAAAAAGAAAGAAAATGGAAATATAATAAAAATGAGTTGCAGCCAGAGTTTGTAAAGAAAATAAGTACTAGTACTCCCCTAGTAACATAATGCTGGGATTTAGGATATAAATGCTTCCTGACCACTTTGATGAGCTCTGTATCCATTTTTTAGACTGCAATACAGTATACACCACATGAGCCCCAGGATCTCATTGCTTCATATGTTATTTGAATCTATTATACTATCAATGAAACACAAAGCTCTGTTATTGACTTAATGAAGCGATAACACCTTGTTAGCTGCTAACGGGTATCTTCAAAGCACACTAATGCAATTAGGTGATGTTGTTACAACGTGCACTTGCGTTAGCTGCAAGTGACTTTAGTGCTAATGCTATGCAAAATAGTTGTTCCCTGTAACAACGCCTATCTACAGAACTCTGTTATACATATTCACATAGGGATTTAACAATGCTTTAGTTAGGTCATTCGTAAAAGTGATGTTAACTCCCTCCAGACTCTGAAATATAGATTTTGCAGGAGAGCAAGAGTGATCTACAGTATTGTAATACTGTAGTGCCAAGCAACATACTGTATATATCCCCTAAAATCATCCTTCTAATAACATATGGAGAGACACCCGTTACCAAAAAGTAGCACACCTTGGACATATGCAAAGTATATTTAAATTACATACCCCACGCCACCTAAAATATTATCATAAGACCTACAACATACTAACAAGCCTAAGGCCCCATATGATGAAGGGGGTTACTAGTATCAGGTCCAACAGGATCAGAACCCACAACCTCTGCTATTCAGAGAAGCAGCTCTAGGATTGAACTATGATTGGTAGCACCATTGTCACAGCATACTTTAGAGCTCTACTGCTCACACATATAACTAATCATACTCATGGACACTCTCCTCACTGCCTTTAAAAGCAGACCCCACCCACTTCCTAGTTGCCAGTTCAATGTGCCTTGTGCACAAAAAGGACATCTGAGGTACCTGGGAGATAGACTAACAGGATATGCAACGTATAGGAAATAAGTCAGGAAGAGTGTCCACAATTATGATTAGCTACAGGTGTGAGCAGTAAATCTGTAAAGTAAGCGGTGACAGTCAGGGCTGCCAATGTACTTTTTGGGGCCCAGGACAAACTTGAAGAATGGGACCCCGGAAAATCTGTCTCCTCTCCCCACCCCAGCATGTCTCTCTCCTCCTCTCCCCAGCATGTCTCTCTTCTCTCCTCACCCCAGCATGTCTTTATCTCCTCCTCCCCACCCCCCAGCTTCTCTCTCCTCAACCCTGCCTGTTTCTCACTCTTCTCTCCCCCAGGCTGTCTTACTCTAATCTCCCCCTCCCCGGCATGTTTTTTCTTACACTGTTTATCTCATCCTCTCTCTCTCTCTTCTCCCCTCATGTTTTTATCTTATTTCCCCCACATGTCTTCTTTCCTCCCTCTTCTCTCATTCAAGCCATTCTTTTTATTTAACCCCATGTTTATCTTTCTCCCTCCTTTTTTCATCCTCTCTGCCTTTTTTCCCACTCAATTCTTTCTTTTCCCACATATATTTCTCTTTGTACTTTATTTTCTCTTTGTTTCTTCCTTTCTGTCTTCTTCCCTTTCATGTCTGTTTTTCTCCCATCATTTAACCCTTCCATCTCACTTTTCTCAACCTGTCTCCATCACATGCTGCAGCTTCACACCAGTGTTGCTGTCCTCGAGGCCCTGCACCCTGTCCAGGACACGCCCACCCATGGAGGCTCTGCAGTGGAAGGGATTTCCCCTCTGTTCTTTCTGCTGCATCACAGGACCCTGCAGAGAATTAAAGTGCGGGGAGGTGGCCAGGACAACAGTCCTGCCTGCCCTCCCTCTGGCAGTGGCCCTGGTGACAGTAAAGCTACCCACCATCTGAGTTCAATCCTAGAGTTGCTGCCCTGAATAGCGGTGGTTGTGGGTTCTTGAGACTGACACTAGTACCGACTTGTCAGGATAGGTCCTCTGGAAATCCTGTAGTAGTATGGGGTGTGTCATTTAAATATACTTTGCATATCTCCTAGGTATCTAATGTGTTCTCCTTTTGAGCACAGTTGTCTCGCCATATGTTATTTAAAGAAGGATTGAGGGCATGTGCACATCATGTGCACATCATACAGTATGCACATCCCCTCTCCAACTAAACCCATATTTCAGTGTCCCAAGGGAGATAATGCCACCTTTAGGTAAGACAGGAATAACGCGAGTCATGTTAAGCTAACACAAGGCAGTGCTAATTTAAAATGCTGTTAAGCCTATTCTAATGAGATACATAAAGGCTGTTGTTTTTTTTCCATATAATTAGCTTTGTGGATTTGCATTAACCTTAGGGGGAATAACGTCCATTACTAGTTTTAATAACATCACGTTATGAGCCCTGACAACAGAGGTTTGCGGGTCTCACTGTCAGGAATCCACTCCTGGCTTTGGCTGGAGCCCTTCCATCCGGAGCTTTGCAGGTTCCAGACAATCTATTCCCTGCTTCTGCAATCACCTGCCTCCTGCTGCCTCCTGTGCAGCTCTCGCCTGATTGGCCTCCTGTGCTTTTTAGTGCCTGCCCCGCTCTCAGGAAGTTGCTGGATATAGACTTTGCAATCCAAGTTGCAAGTAACTGTGCATGTCACAGACTCCGTGTTTGGCCTGCTGGGCTCCTTGTGCCTTGTATCCTGCTTCCAGTCCCCGGCATCCCAAGGCCTTCTTGCATAGCAGCCCCGGCGCTGCTTTCCTTGTTGCTGGCAGACTTCACTTTTGCCGCACTGTAGTGGCTACGCTGCTTTCCCCAGCGTTTCCTGTGGCGTGTCTGCTTCAGTTCCGGTCTCTTTGTCTTCTCAGTGATCCTTTGCGTACCGAACCATCCTGGCTGTGGAACCCGCTCTGGTCTTCTACCCCTGGTCTGTATCCTGACCTCCTGGACACCTCGACCCTTTCACCTCGGTTTGCGGATTCCTACCTACCTTCCGGCTCTGGACCCCAGGCTATCGGTACCACCTATCTTCTGGAATCTCACTTCTTGTCTGGCGAGTATCTTACTTTATCTTGTACTCCCAGATGGTTCCAGACGCCTATTTTCCACTTTCCAGGCATGTCCCCGTAGCTGTGAGTGCAGTTTGTTACCCATCTCACCTCAGTATCGGGGTCCCTCCTTGTTTGTGGCAAGCACGTATGTTACAGTATGTCCAGCCCCACAAACTCGGACCCCGCTGAGGTGGGGCTAGGCCGGTTCCCCTCTGAAAACCGGTCCCAGTCTGTAAAACAGCCCCTGTCTAAAGATCAGTATATATTTGAGAGACTGCCTCCGCCTGAAACCCAGTCCCTGTTTTTTGGCCTAAACCCGTCTCCGAATCAGCTCCATAAAGAACTCCTGATTAAGGCCCAGTGCCTTAGAGAGCTAAAAGAGATTATGATTTCCTTTGTTTATCCCCCTGGTTCCCCTTTAACCTGGGATACTGTGAATCCTATCAAACTTGCCAACGCCCGAAATGCACTCTATGCCTTGGCCTTATCATTGGACATTCACCTAGTACAACAGGACCCTCTCTTCATGTTGGCTCATGCACAAAACACACTTTGTGTACTTTCCCTGACTTTGGACATTTGCATAAAGAAACAGGACCCTCTCCTCGCCAGCCACGCTGCCGCTTGGCAGTCCCCCTGTGCTGCCAGTCCTGTCACTAAACCCGGGGACGTATCTTCCTCTCCAGGAAATTACCAAGCTGATTTTGTTCCTCTTAAGCCTAAGGGAGAGGCTGCCACGGTCCCTAGCCCTGATTTAACCTCCCTGTCTGAAAGCCGGTCCCTGTCTGAAAACTTGTCCCAGTCTGAAAGATTCTCCCTAACCTTGGACCGGCTCATGAAAAAGAATGACCAGTCCCTGGACTCCCTCCCTGCTATGAGGCAGCCCCTCTGTGCTTCACGTCCTGCTACAAGACTCATTGGGGTACCTCAATTTTCTTGGGATTCCCAGGCTGATGTTGCATGTCAGAAGTCAAAGGAGAAATTTTTTAAGTACACTGTTTCAAACTCAAGTTTCCCTTCCTCTGACTCTAAAGCTATGCCTGCTTTAACCCCTGCTAATGAAACCTCTGTGCCCCCCCTCTGTGTATCTTTGTAATCCCCAAACCAATGTTGCATCCCCAAAGCCAAAATATGAAATTACTATGCCTCCAGTTTCAAAGTCAAACTCTCCTTTTTCTGACTCTAATGCAGGGTCTGCTTTTACCCAGGCTACTTCTCAACCTCTGGGTTTATAGACAGACCTTGCATATTATGCTCCTCCTAAAGCTCAAGCTACCGAGCCTGTTGGGATTTACTGCTTTCACCGCTCTGCCCCAACTAAAGTTCCCACTCCAGAGACCAGCGTCCCTGTCTCTAAAACCTTTGCAGCACCTAGTGTTACCCCTCCAGTTTCTCAGAAAGTTAAAATCCCTGCCTGTGTCTCTAAATCTCTTTACTTAGAGCCTTCCCTTCCTGCATTGACGGTTCAGGTTTCCAACTCAAAGTTCTCTTTCACTCCTTCCACTTCAAGGTTTCAGCCCCATGTTACTGTATCTCAGAATCAAGTTTCTAAGCCAAAGTTTCCTTTTTCTCCTTTCCCTGCAAAGTGCCAAATTCCTGTTATTGCATTTAATGATTCTCCAGCACTTTCTGTGTTAACCTGTGCCACTGTAAAAACCCCTGATGTAATAGCAGCCTTCCCTTTCTCTGATTCCCCTGTAGTATGTGATATGTCTATCACTAATGTTAAAACTCATGCTTTAAACAGTACCCTCTCTGATATGTCTGAGTTTTCTGCCATTGCATCTAAAGCTCCAGTTTCTGAGTCAATGTTATCTTTGTCAAAGTTTTGTAATTATGTTGCAGTTCCTAGCAGTAACTCTCACACACCCATTTCAGAGACCAGTGCACTTTTCTCTAAACCCTTTACAGGAGCAAGTGTAATCACTGCTGCCCCTCAGACATGTACGATTTCTACCTTTGACTCCAAGCCTGTCTCTTTAGAACCACCCACAGCATTTGTCTTTCCTTTCGCTGTTTCTCAATCTACCACTTCAGAGATCAGCCTTTCCCAGGATTTTCCAGCAGTTCCTGAGTTAATTTGTAAAAGTTCCAAAGCTCCTGATGTAAAAACATGTTTTCCTCCCTCTGCCTCTCCTGTAGCATGTGATTTACCCTTCACAAAAACTCCTGCTGTAAGAGGTGTTTTTCCTGATGTACCCACATGGTTAAATGCACCTAGGCCTGTTTCTAAGGTTCCTGCCATAAAGATACCCCCAGGTTCTGTTATGCCTATTGTTCCCCAATTTTTTTTTTTTTTTTTTTTTCAATATAAATAAAAAAAAAAAAGTAGTAGGCAGTGCCCTTTTCCTGAAAGGCTCAGTCTTTAGTCCTGGCCAGGGCTGTAGGGCTCTGTCCTCAGAGAGCTCCTCTGCCCTGTCACATTCCTCCCTTGTTTGTGTGTGGCTGGGGCCCCACATGGCTGAAGATAGAAAATCTGCATTGACATTCTCTTTATCAGGTGTGTGGTGAATCTCAAATGAGAAAGGTTGGAGGGCCATATGCCATCTGGGTAACCTGGCGTTGGAGTCATGGAATTTAACCATTTTAATGGAGCGTGATCTGTTACCAGGGTAAAACGCACTCTAGCTAGGTAGTGTCTCAAGACCTCAATCACCCATTTTACTGCCAGGCATTCTTTTTCAATTATCAAGTAATTCACCTCCCTCGGGAATTACGTTCAGCTGAGAAAAAAAGATAGGGTAGTCTATCCCCTCAAACTGTTGGGACAGAATGGCCCCTTCTCCTACATCAGAGGCACCAGTGTGCACTACAATGGGCCTATCGAAATCTGGGCTCCTATGGTTGAGACCCTCCAACAGACACTTCTTAATTCTTTGAAGGCTCTCTGGCATTCCCTAGATAGACCATACTACTTGGGCAGGTACACTCTTTCTAGTGAGGTCTGTTAGAGGAGCTGTAGTTGTGGAATTTTTCGGGATGAAACAAAGGTAACCCACTAAATCCAATAGAGCACATACCTTTTTTTTTTTCCACAAGGTTGGGACTTCTTTCAGGGCAGCTACCTTACTTGGTCAGTGGCTTTACTTTCCCATCCCAATGGACTAGCCGAGGAACTTTGTTTCTACCTTCCTAAAGCACATTTCTAAGGGTTGACGGTAAATGCTGCATCTCTCAAAGACTTGATTGCTTTTAGTCTGTTTAGATGGGTCCGCCAGTGCTTACTGTAAATGACAATGTTGTCTAGGTAGTCTGCGGCATAAGCCCTATGACATCTTAGAACCTTATCCATGAGTCTCTGGAACATAGCTGGGGCTCTATGCAGATCGAATGGCATTGTCATGAACTGGTATAAACCCAGGAGGGTGGTGAAGGTGGTTTTGCATCTGGAGCTCTCCTCTAATGGTATTTGCCAGTATTCTTTTGTGTGGTCAAGCATAGATATATACTCTGCGTATCA
Source organism: Ascaphus truei (assembly GCF_040206685.1). NCBI lineage: Eukaryota > Metazoa > Chordata > Amphibia > Anura > Ascaphidae > Ascaphus > Ascaphus truei. Next base: position 263,071,881 of record NC_134487.1, on the reverse strand, counting down.
AAGGGAGTTAAGCAATTCATCCAGCCTTGGCATCGGGTACGCATCAAACCCGGATACCGCATTTACTGTTCGGAGGTCAACACAAAACCTTACATTTCCATCTCGTTTAGGGACCATGACTATTGGACTACACCTCTCACTGCATGATTCTACGATCACACCCTGATTTAGCATTTCTTGTACCCCTTTCTCTACAAGAGCTTTATAGCTTTAAGGATACCTGTAGGGGTGGGAACATACTTTCACATCTGGCTCTGGCTCTATTTATATGCAAAACTAAATTTGTCTTCCCTGGGAGATAAGAAAAAACATCCCTGAATTCTTTAAGGACCTCCAACAAGTCCGGTCTTTGTGCTGAGGTTACTGACTTCCCATAGGGATTTGGTTGCCATCAAAGGTGTGTGTGGAGGCTGAGGACCCAGATCCATTTACCTTTCCATAGGGTGGATGAACAAAGATCTCTCCACCTTCCAGCAGGGGGATTTCATTATTCACCTCTCCCGTGCATCGGATGGCTTCAAATGGGCCATGCCATTTGGCTAGAAGTTTACTCTCACAACTAGGTAAAAACAACATCACTTGGTCCCTCATGGCAAGCATTTTGGTTATAATTTCTCTCCTGACTGTTTTGAGCACATCTAAGATTTTCCATCAAAAAATGGCCCACAATGTCAAGGTGGTTCCTAAGGTCTAACGCATATTGGAAGGCATTCTTGGAAGGGGAAATCGTACGTTGTATATTTCCTTGAATGTCCCTGTGGTCTGCAGTATGTGGGTATGACCACCAGATCAGTTAAACGACGCCTCTATGAACATATATATATAATATAAAGAAAAGTTTAACCACTAATCACTTTCTTCAAGTGCACAATCAGAATACCACAGGACTTACCTGTATGGCCATAGGGGCCCTTACACCTCATTGGAGGGGGGGCAATGTTGTAGGCCTTCTGGGGAAGAGAGAATCCTTTTGGATTTACGAACTTCGTACCCTATCCCCACAGGGTCTCAACATTGAGTTTGACGTAAAAGCCTTTTTGGTTAGTACATAATTTGTGCAATATTACTCGTATAAAGTACAGTTCTGTCCATTTGCTATTCTATATGTTGTTCCTTTTTCTCATGGGTGTTTTTTTTTCTTCCAATTTTCTGGGTCTTTTTTTTTTTTCTTTCAATATTCCGATTATTTATATATATATATATATATACACACATACACACATACACACACACACACACACACACACACACACACACACACACACACACACACACACACACACACACACACACACACACACACACATACACACATACACACATACACACATACACACATACACACATACACACATACACACATACACACATACACACATACACACATACACACATACACACATACACACATACACACATACACACATACACACATACACACATACACACATACACACATACACACATACACACATACACACATACACACATACACACATACGAAAACCTCTAAAAAGCACTCAGACAAGTATATGCAAAAATAGTAATGGTAAGTTATTAAATCAAAAAATAATGAAAGACACAAACAGCTGACTGAAGAGCCTGCCTGACTGAATAAATCAGAAAATCATACAGATAAATCCAAAAAAAACCACAAAAGTACAATATTGTAAACCCAGCACGAATGATACAGTATCAAAAAAGTAATACAAAAATGCAATGACCCGGCGCTCCAGGATTCAACAATACCCCAGTCCAATGATTAGTCCAAATGGATATGGAAAGTTCTTTTCAATATTCCAGCTGATGGAGAGATGGTGATCCAATTCCTGGCTGTTAGTTCCAGACTCCTCCTAGTGAATAATAGACAAAAAGGAAAAGACGATTGCGCAGCCACAAGAACCAATAAATTACTCCACGACAGATTAAAGTAATGAACTTACAGACTTTCTGTGTTGCTGTTCCTTTGAGACAATCTGTGCTTTAAACCTCTTCTCTTTCAGATATCACGAATCCCATATATTTAAACCATGTGGTGACAAGGTTTTGAGAGTATAAATCCAGAAGGTCTCCCTTCTGGATAAATGGGTTAACCTGTCCCCTCCTCTCCAATTGGCTTTAGGGCATTTTATGCCCCTACATATCAATCCCTCTGGATTTTGATAGTGTGTCTAACCACTTTAAAAGTAAACACAATGTGTTTCCAACCCCCTTTTTATATTGTAAACATGCTCTGCCAATCTACGTTGGAGCTTCCTCCCTGTCCTCCCCACGTACTGTAACCCGCAGGGGCATTCTAATAAGTATACGCAGTACTTACTCTTACAGTTAATAAAAGTGTTTACATCGTAACTTTTGCCTGTCACGTTTGATTGAAATGTACTGCCTTTAACACTGAAAGAAAAACCTATGCATTTGTTACATGTAAAGAAACCTTTCAGGTTGGATAACCACATGGTGCTACTTATTTTAGGCCCACTAAGGGGACAACTAGGTGATAATTTACTTTTCAAGTTGTCAGCACATTTATAAACAATTTGTGGGTATTCTGGCAGGAATGTGTTCAATATTGGGTCTCTCAGGAGGATCCCCCAATGCTTGTTTATAATTTTCTTTATTTCTGGGGCCATACTATTGAATTTAGTGATGAAGGGGATAAATTCTCCTTGTACAGTTGGCGTCTTTTTATTATTATTAGGGTTAATAAGATTTGACCTATCTATATCTTTAACTGCACGGATAGCTTTATTAACCCTTTCCCTGCTGTAATCTCTCTCAAGAAATTTTTCTCTAAGGGAGTTTAATTGGTTTGTACAAACATCTTTCTGCGAGCAGTTTCTTTTTATTCTTAGGGCTTATCCTTGTGGGATATTTTGAATCCATTTTGGATGGTGGTGGCTAGAAGCCAAAAGATACGTATTAGCATCCACCTCCTTATGGTATGTTTTAGTTTGTATCTGATTATTTTCTACATACAAGGTTAAGTTAAAATAATTGTGGGTTAGTATGTATTGTATCCCACTTAATATAAAGGATTTCAAATTTTCTCCAACATTCATATCTCCCTCAAGTGTCTGCTGAACCGCCTTTAAACCAGCAACGTGTTTGATGGAGGTGTATAAAGACACCACATCACATGTTACCCATATCAATTGCTCGTCCCATTCGACATCTTGCATTAATTGTAGTACATGGGAGGTATTTCTTAGATAAGAGGGAGTTTCTTGGACATATTTTTGCAATAAATGATCTAAAAATTTACTCAGATTTAATGTGAGCGAACCAATGCCTGATATTATTGGGCGGCCGGGGGGTCTAGTTGGGTTCTTGTGCAGTTTAGGTATGAAGTAGAATATCGGTACTTTAGGATTTTTAACTATTAGATATTCTAATTCCTTTTTTGTTATTACTTCATCTTCAAATCCTTTTTCCATAATAGTGGTTAGTTCCCTTTTGAATATCTCCTTCGGGTTACTCAAAAGTCTATCATAGGTTGAATTATCACCTAAAATTCTACTAGACTCCTCTCTATAAAAACTGGTGTCCATAACAACCAGACCCCCCCTTTGTCCGCTGATTTTATAACAATGTCCTTATTTTCAGTTAAAGATTTTACAGCCTCCTTTTCCTCTTTGGTTAGGTTCTGTTTTTTACCCTTAAAGTTACTCCCTGCTTTTTCAAGATCGCTAATCACCATATCGGTAAAAGTATCAATATAATTCCCTTTTATGGCTCTAGGGTAAAATGTGCTTTTATTTTTAAAGGGTGTTATAGGATTTTCTATTTTTTCTTTAGGGGTTTGGTTTCCTGTACTTAAAGTTCTACTAACAGGGTCCCTCAGGAAATATTTCTTTAGTGTAAGCTTCCTGATAAATTTATGGACATCTACATAGAGTTCAAAGGGGTTTGGGCCACGTACTGGAGCAAAATTTTGGCCTTTTTCTAAAACTTTAGTTTCAGCCTGTGTAAGTTTGTACGAGCTAATATTAAAGATATTGCTTTTATGCTCTACCAGTGTTTTCCTGGATCTTGTCTTTTTCTTTCTCTTTCGTGTCCCTCCCCTCTTTCCTCTATATCGTCTGTTCTGGACCGCTTTCTCTCTAGTACACCTTGTTTCATTGATGGATTTCCTTTTTCTCTCCACTGTTCTTTCTCTGGTTCGTGGTCCCAGCGATGTTCTAAAAATTGGGTAGGACCCCTAAGGTTCTCTTTAGGTCTCTCATTCGATCTTAAATCACCAGCTGCAGTATCAAAAAAGTGAGTGATCACTATGGGAACATAGTTCCCCCAGTGAAGACAAAAGACCGGCCGGCCGTAATAAATGATACTGAGCTGAAGGTAGTTAAATATTAACCCTTGAAAATTAAGCAAAATACAATGTTGTGAAGTAAATAACAGGTGTGCTATACCAATATGCAGGATATTAAATGACAGAAACCTGTAAGCCTATTGCCATGACATACTACATATCATATGGAAACATGTTGACTAAGTACTTCAGTGACCCAAATACATATATCACAATGATGGGAAACAAAGGAAGATACTTAGCTCCTAATTGGCAAGGCAGTGCAGTCTCAGGCAAGCACAACCCACAAAAAACGATTTCCATGGATGGGAAAAAAAAAATTGTCCCAATAGAGTGTCAGCAGGCAGGGTCAGCAGCAGCAACAATTAAAAAGTTCCACAACGCGTTTCGCCCGCTAAGGCTTCTTCACAGGTTTATTAATTGGCAGTTGATGCGGTATTCACCCCCTGTGTATGATATATATATATATATATATATATAGTCAGATAAGGCAGTTGGCACTCCAATAGGTGCTGGTAAGCCACAGGTGCACGTCCCATATAGAGAATGTAGTTATACGTTACCGTTCCAAGGATTGGTAAACAAGAGACAGCACTCAATGTTGAAAATCAAAGTGTATTAGTGAAAGCAAAAATACATCCAGAAACCCCATCCAGGGTTTCTGGATGTATTTTTGCTTTCACTAATACACTTTGATTTTCAACATTGAGTGCTGTCTCTTGTTTACCAATCCTTGGAACGGTAACGTATAACTATATATATATATATATATATATATATATATATATATATATATATATATATATATATATATATATATATATACAGTAGAGGCAACGTTTATTCTAACATTTGCCGTAAACTAGCCGGGTTACATTCTGGGTATGTGCTGGGTATGTTCTGGGCTAGTTTGAGGCACGTTTAAGGCATTTCTGCATTGACTAACGACCCATAGGATTAACACAGCAGGGATCCCTGGCATTCCAATTCAGTTTGAATGGGACTGCCAGGGACCCCCGCTGTTAATCTGATAGGCCATTAATCAATGCAGAAATGCTGGGGCTAGTTTAAGGAAAGTTTAAGGCATGTATTCAGAATGTACCTGGGTGCTTCCTGGGTTTTTTGGGGAATTGCCACTGGTTTTTGTTCGAATAAGAGTTGCCTCTACTGTGTATATACACTTGCGACACACTTTATTCGAGCTTGGCTAGTCCCACGAATTCGGGTATACCCGGTTGTATTGAGGTTTGTGACTGTTTTCTGCCCGAGTGCATTGAGGTATTTTCCAGGCAGGGATTGAAGCATTTTATTCCCGCTGGCTGCAATACTGCACAGTATATATATATATACTGCATTACAATTCATGAATTTATGCCATCTGGTAGACACGCGAAGCATTGCAGCCTATTAAATCCTAATCATTATCATTTAACAGATCAGCCGCCCGTCAGCCAGGCATGAACCCAGGCTGGGAAGGCAAACGCAACGGGGCTTGTCAGAGGTGAGGAGCGGCGCATTCCAGGTATCTGCCAGGTACAAACTGGGTATTTGCTCGAATAAAGTGTGTCGGTGCAGTATATATATATATATATATATATATATATATATATATATATATATATTGAATAACAATATCTTTACAAATATTGTTGTAATAATAGTGTTTATATATTAAGGTTTTATCACCAGGGCACGATATAAATAAATCACACATACACATAAGTATATCAAGACATATTAGACACTTCAGTTTATTCATGATGAGGTATTTATTACATAGATTTATAAGTTTTGTAAATTACACACTCTTATACACACAATGTTAAATATAGGTTAATAAAACATAAGCAGTTATAGGAAGTATTGTAATCTTCCAAACATTAGAATTATAGATTTTTTATATATAATTATTTAGGATACACAACACATCTATTAATATCTTTATATTCACTATATATTTTTGTTATTTACTGTTTAAATGCATTTGTTTTTGTTAGTTTTCACGTTGTTCATTGTATGTATGTCTAACCAGCTGAGATTTACTAACAGTCTTCAATCTGCGATTGCGCATGTGCAGGACTTTTTCTACCTGCGATTGCGCATGTCAAAGACTTTATTCAGGTGTAACAATGATTTTTAATTCACTACCTATATAAAGGACATTTCGGGACACTATCCTTATATCCCTGAAGAAGGAAGCAGCGCTTCTGAAACGCGTAGGGTGGTCTTACTGATTATACTTCCGTTTTTACTTAGCCCCATCGTGGCTTGCTGTTATACGAATCTGCTGTTGCGGTTCAAACGACTCTTTACTCCACCATTGGCGAATCTGCTGCTGTCGATCCCTGGCTAAGGACGCATTCGGAATAGCGTGTCAAGGGGGGCGCTCTGCCCGAAAATACCAGCCGATGCGTGGGACGCAGATTATGCAAAGGATCATCGCAACCAGCTGTTCCAGGCCACAGATGAGAGGGGATCTCAGAATTATCCACTGCCTGCCCATATCATCCGTCTGGTGAGTGTGCATTTTAACCATTGCGGCAGAAATATCGGTTTTGACCTATCTCATTTAATATTATATGTATATTTTGTGCCATTTTGTCATTTTTTCAATGTCCTTTAATGAAATGTTTATGTAATTTGTTCACCTGTTTGGAATCTCAGCTGTTTGTTATATGTTGTGTCTGTCATGGTTACTGTACAGTATTATGCTATGCATTTCATTTGTTTATTTTAAGCACAAACTTCACCTATTGGAGATATCCTGGGATCTGCACTTCTACCAGTACTGGCTATATATATCCCTTTTTCGTGTAATTATATGCTAGGCGCCACAGATATCTTTTCTTTGTTATTACAGTGTTTCTCTGACCAGGGGGTCAGAGTGATATCACAGGGAGCCACCTATATTTCTTTAAAACGAGATATTAGGTTACTGTATTATATATATATACAGCACATTCAGTTAGCGCTACCTATCCTGTTTTTTCATAGATATACTCTGCGTATCAAAGGGAGTTAAGCAATTCATCCAGCCTTGGCATCGGGTACGCATCAAACCTGGATACCACATTTACTGTTCGGAGGTCAACACAAAACCTTACATTTCCATCTGGTTTAGGGACCACGACTATTGGACTACACCTAACACTGCATGATTCTACGATCACATCCTGATTTAGCATTTCTTCTACCCCCTTCTCTACAAAAGCTTTATAGCTTTAAGGCAACCTGTAGGGGTGGGAACATACTTTTACATCTGGCTCTGGCTCTATCATATGCAAAACTAAATTTGTCTTCCCTGGGAGATAAGAAAAAATATCCCTGAATTCTTTAAGGACCTCCAACAAGTCCGGTCTTTGTGCTGAGGTTACTGACTTCCCATAGGGATTTGGTTGCCATCAAAGGTGTGTGTGGAGGCTGCGGATCCAGATCCATTTCCTCTTCCATAGGGTGGATGAACAAAGATCTCTCCACCTTCCAGGTAGGGAATTTCAAAATTCACCTCTCCCGTACATTGGATGGCTTCAAATGGGCCATGCCATTTGGCTAGAAGTTTACTCTCACAACTAAGTAAAAACAACATCACTCCCTCATGGCAAGCATTTTGGTTATAATTTCTCTCCTGACTGTTTTGAGCACATCTAAGATTTTCCATCTAAAAATGGCCCACTATGTCAAGGTGGTTCCTAAAATCTAACGCATATCGGAAGGCATCCTTGGAAGGGTAACTCTGTGTAAGGACTTCGGTTCTGCTTTAGCTTTTAGCCTTGCAGAACTGTGCAGCTGTGACGGTTCAGGGGATTCCTTCCCCTGCATGTATTCCTGATGTCACTCGCTCACCTTCCCTCTCTGTCCCTTCCCCTGCCAGCCTCCCTTCTTTTACACACACCTGTCCCTCTCCGGCAGTCTCTGACGCCGTTCCGTTACCATGGCGCGCGCCCCACAAGACTCGTGCACCCGCGCGGTCCCCAAGTCCCTGCTGTGGCGTTCCCCACTCTCTGCACCCCTCTGTATCTGCTCCTATCCCCTGACCTCCGGCGGCTGTCCCCTCCAGTCCTCCATCCTCCACTGCGTGTGTCCCCGGGGCGCGGCGCTCTGCGCGCCTCGTGACACATCCTGTGCGCGCGCACTCTCAGATTACAGAGGGCGCGCACACGCTCCTCTTGTAGGAGTTTCAAGCCTCCTGACTCCTCCTCCCATGCCCTGCAAGCGATCTCCCTTACTGGTTCCCCTGTCTCCTCCTCTTCTCCTCCTCACCTATCCCTGCTGTCTCCCACTTCACCTTCTGCTCCTCCTCTCTCTCCTATTGGTGTTCCCTCCTTTATAACCCCTGTCTGTCCTTTCTATTATTGCTCTGCATAGCTTCTGTTATCCCTGTGTGTGCAGTCCTATGCTTTGCTCTCCTCTGTGTTTCAGCTTGCTCCTGCTTATCTCTGGATCTCCCTGGTTTGACCTCTGCTCGTCCTGGACTACCCTGCTCTCTGTTGCCCTTGAACCCTGCTTACGAACTCTACCTTGCTGACCTCTGTATCCCTGGACTTTGGCTTATGAAATTGACTATTCTGACTTCTGGATCCCTGGACTCTGGCGCACGGAAACCACTATTCTTACTCTGCACTCCCAAGGCGTTGCAAGTATCACTAATTATCTTTCAACAGGCCCGGCAATGCCATACCACACTCCGGGCACGCTCTCACTGCTGTGGGTGCGTGGTAATAACCTTCCCACCTCAGTACTGGGGTCTTGCCAGGTCTGCGGGCATACAGGCATGGCAGCAGCTTCTAATTACTCCCTCTGCAATCTATGAGCACCTGTGCTAATTATCACTGCTGCCCTAGCCCGTGCTCCATCATTGGAGGAATTCTCTCACACCTCCCTCCTATGATTGGCTCCCTGCCCTTTATATGCTGGGCTTTGGCACTGATCCAGTGCCGAGCATAATCCTTCTCTGGACGTATCTGTGTTCAGCCACAAGCCTCCTGGCTTGTCTCATTTGGGTACTAACCTTTCTAGTTCTCGTTATTAGTTCCCAGAGGCCTGCTGCAACTCTCCACGCAGAGGCCTGAGTTCCTGTGTTCCAGAGGCCTGCTGTTACTCTCTACGCAGAGGCCTGTTTTCCTGTGTTCCCAGAGGCCTGCTGTTACTCTATACGCAGAGGCCTGTCTTCCAGTGTTTCCAGAGGCCTGCTGTTACTCTCCACGCAGAGAGGCCTGAGTTCCTGTGTTCCTGAGGTCTGCTGCTACACTCCACGCAGAGGCCTGTCCCGGACACCTGTGCTGAAGCATTGGTTTGCCAGCACTGGTTCCTGGTACCTGCTGCATTCTCCCCTAGCAGAGGTAACCTTTCCTTTCCTGAGGCCTGCTGCTTCTCTCCACGCGGAGGCCTGTTTTGGACCCCTGTGCTGAAGCGCTGGTTTTCCCCGGCGCTGCCCTGCGGTGTTCCTCAGCCAGCCTGCTGTCTTCTCATACAGACACCGGCGTCATGGGCCGAAGCCGCCCCTCGTGTAGAGGTCACTCCCGCTCCTACGTTGAAGCAGGGAGCTCCTGTCTACCCGTTGCCTGCTTGAATAACGTTGATGCTGCCTTCTCCAATCCTGACCCTGCTATGTACGACTATGGATTTCGCACTCCGGATCAGTCTGCGCAAACTAAGGTCAGTGATTATATAACCTACCTCAGCCCCGCGGCCCGGTCTGGGTTTGTGGCGAGCACAATTGTAACAGTATGCTCGGCCCCACAAAACCAGACTGCGCCGTGGCGGGGGTTGGTAAATATTTAACTGAACCTATGTCCAAGGCTGCGGACCAGTCCCTGTTTGAAAAACCATACCTGTTTGAGAGACTGCCTCCGCCTGAAACTGCGGGCATGTGTGAAGGTTTAACCCTCCCGGAAAGACTGATTCGTAATGAACTCCTTACTAAAGCTAAGCACCTTAGAGAGATGAAGCAGGCCCTGGCTCCCCAGCTGTACCCTTCTACTTCCACTATAGACTGGGAGACTGTTGATCTTAGGGTACTGGCCCAGGCTCGTCATACGTTTCATACGCTGTGCCTAGATTTCAACCCCTCCATTAGAGTACGGGACCCTCTCCTCGCTGCCTACGCATGTTCTAATTACATCCACTTTCCCTCAAGCCCTTTTGCTGAACCCTTGGGGGTTCTTCCCACACCTCAGGATAGCCCAACTGTTTTGGTACCTCTACAGCCTAAAGGGGATTTTGCCACGGTCCCTGCTGCTGTCTCCTCCCCCTTTAACACGGACCCTTTACCACTGCCTCCTAAGGAAGAAAATGTCATGGTCCCTAGTATTGATTGCACCTCCTATTGCTCTGACTCCAAGAATATGTCTGCTCTAACCCCTGCCAGTCAGCCCTGTGAGGTTCCCGTTGTGAATACTTGTAATTCCCAAGCCAAAGTTATTTCTCTAGCGTCTGAGAATGAACCCCTTCTGCCCTCACTTTCTAAGTCAGAGTTCCTAAGCTCTGTCCCCGAGGTTGTTCCTGTCTTAACCCCTGCTAGTCAGGCACATGAGTCCCCCACTGTAAATCCCTGCATTCCACAGGCCAGTGTGTCTCTCTTAGCATCAGAGAATTAACCCTGTTTGCCCTCACTTTCTAAGTCAGAATTTTTTAGCTCTGTCCCCGAGGTTATTTATGTTTTAACCCCTGCTTGTCTGCTCTGTGAGGTCCCCATTGTTAACCCTTGTATTCTGCAAACTAATGTTACATCCCTAGGGCCAGAGGCTGAACCCCCTATGACCCCAGTTTCAGAGGCTAACTTCCCTTCTGATTCTCAAGCACAGCCTGACTTAACCTTGTGAGTTCACCACCCCCAAGTCTGACAGCAGATGTTGCCCTTAATGCCTCCCCTAAAGTTCTAGTTGCTGAGCCCTTAGAGGCTCATTGCTGTAAATCCCCTGGCTCAGCTAAAGTTCCCGCTGCCACGCCTACTGAAACTTTTACTAAAATACTGGTCCCAATTAAGAGTATTGTTCATGAGTCTGTTTCAGCCTTAAGCTTGTTCACAGAATTCCCTCTCCCAGATATTTCTCTTACCTCTTCTGTTACTCAGAGAGCTGAAATCCCTGCTTCTGAGTATAACCTTCTTTTCGTAGATTCAGCCGTTGTTGCTGATGTCCCAGACACTTCTCCTCAAGCAACCACTTCAGAGATCAGCGTATCTGTTGTTGCTCCCTTAGTACAAGTACAGTCAGGGCCCTCCTTTTTGGAGGATCAGGTTTTCGAATCTGAGTCTCCCTCTACCCCTGGTTTTGTAAGCCTTCAGTCCAATCTCACTGTAGTTAAAAGTTCTCCAGCACCTCCAGGTTTAACCCTTGCCTTCTCTCTAGCTCCTGATGCCGAGCCTGGCTGCCTGCCCTCCGACTCCCCTGTAGTCTGTGAGATACCTGCAGTTCCTTTTTTTGATCCCAAGACCCTTGCCACTGAGTCTTCCATAGAGTATGATGCCCTCACTAGGGATTCTCAGAAACCCAATTCAGAAACAAGCGCAATCTCCCCTAATTCCTTAGAAGTACCTGGCCTGGTCCTTGCTCTTTCACAAATTCCCCCTCCGGAGACAAGCGCAATGTTCTCTGATCTTATTACAGTAGCTAGCTCAGTTCCTGCCTGTTCTCAATCACCCAGAGACAAGCAAGATGTCCCTTTTTTCCATTGGAAAGTCTAGCCCAGTTTCTTTCACGGATTAGGCCACAGCCTATGGGATGACTAAAAATGACTTAAAGCTCCTCACGGTTGGGAATAGCTTTTTTCGTTCTAATCTTCCTATAACTCCACGCTTAGCCTTAAAGTCTGGGATGTCCACTCCTCAAATAATACTGTTTCACGTTGATTCGCCCACAGTATTCGGGGTATCCGCTACGGACAGCATGTCTGCTACCGCGAACTCAGGGGTATCGCACTTGGAACTTTCGGTAATACCCGCTGTGTCCTTTTTTTGAAAAGTTCTGTGTTCAAGATGGAGTTATATTTCACTGTGTTTTCCACAATAGTTGGGGTACATACTATTGACTGTCTAACTCCTGTCGCAAAACAAGGGGTACCTCTCAGGAAGGTTTCTGTAGCTACCGAAACAAAGGACCCTGTGTTTAAAACAGTCATATTCTGCATTGCTTCTCCTACAGTATCATGCTAGACCTTAGTACCTGGGACCTCCTCTCCTAAGTCAAGTTCATGTTCTCCGTTTTCTTTCTCTCTGTTGGAGGTACCCAGCTTTAACTCCAAAACTTCTATTACCCGGCTTCCTGCTTTATCGGATAAGATCTTTTTCTCACCTTTCAAACAAAGTCTTTTCTCCCAGGTTTCTGTGCGGTGCCTTAAGTGGCCTTTCTGGATTGCATTTGGTCTTTCTCTAAGACGAAGACACCCATACTGGACCACCTTGCTTTACCTGAGGCGTCCGTCCCTGTTTCCTATGGGTCCACTATGGATATGGACATTCTGTCCCCTACTGTTCCCTTGATGCTGACTATGCCCTTCGCCAATGCCATAACTTCGGATTTGTTTCTCCCTAAATATCAGAGGCCAAAGGAGGTGGACCCTTCTTCAACTGCCAGTACCACGATCAAGAATTACATATACACTGCTACCGACTCTCTCGAATTGCTTGGGATAGCAACCCGGCTTTGTATCAAAAGTACCGCGTCAATATCTTGCAGTGAACCCTCCCGCCCAATACCCTCGCTAACCACCACCCAGAATTCCTTGGGAGCTAAAGACTCTCACAAGTTCTTACGTGCTGATTTCACCAAAGCCATTGCCTGCCCTGAAGGCCCAATGAAATTTGTGCCTGACAGTGTCCTGTGTCCCGTACTCTTGGACTATTACTATGCACTGGACACCTGGCTGCTGCCCTTTTGATATCCCTATCCTATCTCCTATCTCAGCTTTGGATTTCCAAGTCCCCTGGTCCCATTTCTCATGTACAGAGAACCGCAGTGCCACCACTCTCCTTTGTAGCACTCGCCAATGTACGCCTGGATTTTGGACCTAATTCTCGCCTGAGACACTTCAGGAACAACTCAATGTCTCCCAGACCTATGAATGGTCCTGTCCACCCAGGCTTCTCACCCAGAGGTGGTACTGTAAGGAATGCCAACAAATTGCAGGTTTTCAACGCAACCTTCCACCTAAGGAAGTTTAGGAGCAATTCTATGTCCCCCAGATCTATGAATGATCCTCTTCGCCCAGAGGTCTCACCTGAAGGGTGGGGGTACTGTAAGGAATCCTGGTCTGCTTTTGCTTATAGCCTTCAGAACAGTGCAGCTTCTAAGTACTCCCTCTGGCAATCTATGAGCACCTGTGCTAGCTATCACTGCTGCCCTAGCCCGTGCTCTGTCATTGGAGGAATTCTCTCACACCTCCCTCCTGTGATTGGCTCCCTGCCCTTTATATGCTGGGCTTTGGCACTGACCCAGTGCCGAGCATAATCCTTCTCTGGATGTAACTGTGTTTAGCCACAAGCCTCCTGGCTTGACTCATTTGGGTACTAACCTTTCTAGTTCTCATTCTTAGTTTCCAGAGGCCTGCTGCTACTCTCCATACAGAGGCCTGAGTTCCTGTGTTCCTGAGGTCTGCTGCCACACTCCAAGCAGAGGCCTGTCCCGGACTCCTGTGTTGAAGCATTGGTTTGTCAGCACTGGTTCCTGGTACCTGCTGCATTCTCCCCTAGCAGAGGTTACCTTACCTTTCCTGAGGCCTCCTGCTACTCTCCATGCGAAGGCCTGTTTTGGACCCCTGTGCTGGAGCACTGGTTTTCCCCGGTGCTGCCCTGCGGTGTTCCTTGGCTAGCCTGCTGTTTTCTCATACAGACACCGGCATCATGGGCCGAAGCTGCCCCTCGCGCAGAGGTCGCTCACGCTCCTACGCTGAAACGGGGAGCTCCTGTCTATCCGTTGCCGAACTCCTGCTTGAATAACATCGATGCGGCCTTCTCCAATCCTGACCCTGCTATGTACCACTATGGATTTCGCACTCTGGATCAGTCTGCGCGGACTAAGGTCGGTGATTATATAACCCCACCTAAGCCCTGCGTCCGGTCTCGGTTTGTGGCGAGCACAATCATAACACTCTGTTCCTCACAGGACTCCTTTTAGAAGGCCTAAAATACCCTGTGGTTGACGGCCATACTGGAGCTCAAATGGGGGAAACACGAGGAGTCCTGGGGAACTTCTTGCACCGCAAACAGCAGAAAGGGGAAAGTTCATCACCAGCTCTCTTCTCAGAATCTACAAACTTCATTAATGTACTTTTTAGGCTGCGTCCATAGTGATTCCAATGGCGCAAATGGCAGCGCTCGCGCTAAATCGAACCCAATAGAGGTCTATGCACATGTGCATAGTGTGCACATGAGCGCTGAGGCGACCAATGCGTGGCGAGACAAAATTGTTCGTCTCTGCCGCGTGACTGCCGGGTCACGTTAGCGGCTTGCTCAATGGAAGCAAATCATCTCCGTGATGTCACGCCCATGCCTCCCTATCGCCCGCATTTTCACTTTGAATGCAGTTCCTCAATGAGAAATGGAGAAATAAGCGGGCGGGAGACAAGACACGCGGTCGCGCTCCTGCTCACGCTTACCATGGACGAGGCCTTAGATTTCAGTTAAACCTCTCTACCAGTCCATCAATCTGTGGATGATAGACCGATGTCCGAACTGACTTGACCTACAGTATAGCAATTTTAAGATATTCAGCAACAGCTTAGCTATAAAATTCGTCCCTTGATCTGTTAACATTATCGGAGGAAATTCAAACTGTGAGAATAGCTCCAACAACGCCAACAACTTGTTGGCTACCTTCTTAGCAGTTGCTATCCTCAGGAGGAAACACCTCAGGGTATCTTGAGGCATAGTTGACTATCACCAGGATAAACCTGTGTTCCTTCACAGAGGGTTCTAGAGGACCTACAAGGTCTACTCCAATCCTTTCAAATGGGACTGCACCAAATGGTAGAGGATCCAGGGGGATTGCTTTTGTCACTCCTGACTGTTCAGCTGACATCTAGGACATGCCTCACATAATTTGGGGACATCACCTCTGGACAGAAGAACCGTGAAAAAATATGGTTAATGGTTTTGTCTCTATCATGGTGACCACTGCATGGGAGAGTATGGGCTAGTGTGAACACCGCTTTAACAAACCACTTAGAGACCAACATTTGTCTAGTGAACTTCCCTATTTGTGTATGCTTGTTGACACTATACAGAATATCATTCAGTAATTTGAAATGAGGGAACATTATTACATCTTGCATTGAATACATACAGTAGTTATCGACTTTAACCACATTCTCATATTGTCTAGCAATGACCGGGTCTTTCCTCTGTCTCAGGAAGAGACAGCTCTGGTAAAGCTCCAGGCTCCGTCTCTCCCTTCGCCTGGCTCTTCCCAGTCATTACTGGTGAATTATTTACATTAGTAGTTACCTGTCATCCCAGATTTCTCCAATCAGTCCTGTGTCACAGCGTCCCTGCTTTCTGAGATTTTGGAACCCGATGTCTATGGGGAACATGTTGGTAGAAAAGGGGAAGAGTTCCCCGGGCTTCTCCTGCACAGGAGTAGGAGGCTCCTCCTGGGATGGAGCCCGGAGAAAATAGGGTTGGTCTCGGCCAAGCAAGACTGGGGCAGGGAGAAATTGAGTGACTCCTACTTGTAGCCTGGCCGCCGACCCTTTACCTGTAGCAGGATGTTTGCAGTTGGGTACCATTTTGTAGCGCTATGTATACTTTCTATGCTCCATGGGGACTGATAGGAAAGCATTTCATAATAACCAACCATAAAAACAAATCCTTCTATTTTTAAATTGTAACTTGCAACTCAAGTTAAATGTTTGTGCGCCAGCCTATTAAAATACTGAATATTGTCTGGCATTATCATTAGAAGAAGTTTTTGTACATGAGCTTTTAACATCATATAAGTTCATATGCAAGATCTATGTGCAGTTTTCAAATGTGTTTGATAATGTGTAAAATATAATTTTGTATACAGTGTCAGTTAATCATCACTTGCCATTAAGACAATACAGTAGTATACTAACAACTAGCATTTATAAACAATTATGTAATGACTTGTTGATAATTTGCGTATTAAACAACACATATTGTACATATAATTGGAACATTAGGGACCACATTCACTAAGCTATTCCATAAAATACTTTCCACCCCTGTAAGGTGTCTTCTAGGACTGGAATAACACTGTGTAATAAAGGTCTCCTTGAATTTTGAATTGGATTATAGCACATTGCAATGTGAAGGACCCTTCAGCACTTTGTACCTTATAATATTGGCATCATTACAATTCACTGGGATAATATTTTCACTGCAGGACCGCCAATTGGTACAGTTGCCAATCATGTTCCATTTAAAGTTTAATGAACCTTAATGAAGGCCATACAGTATATTAAAACCATTAAATCACTTAGATTATTTCCAGAGTGTATCTTTGAAAACTGCAGTACAATACATTGTGTGTTTTCTTTCTACTCTTCTTAGAGACCTACAGAAGACCAAATGATGTGTGCACTCATTAAACAGGATGGATAACTGTCTCAGAGGGCTGGACCTTGTATTCATGTGCTGGGGTGAACTTTCCATTGAACTTTTTCCTACAAAGATACAAATATAGTTGATCAATAGTCCACAGCTGATGTTTGGTCAAAGATTTACAGTATTAGGTTATATTAAGATTTACACTACATTGTTTTGACTAAGCTTTCATTATGTAATTGTTGTAATACAAGTATAAGATTTATAATAAATAAAGTTTGAGCACTGTAGCATCCATATGAAACTATAGCTAACACAAATAATACATTGATCTAAAATGAAATCGTCTTTACTCCCTGTCATACTGTATATAGTATTACCTTAAACCGTGTCATGTTTTTTTCTTTAAAGTATCCTTTTTGTATCTCTTGTACTTGTATGTAATGGGTGCCTTGAAATTCTAAATGATCTTGGTAGACATAGCTACATTTCATATTTTTGATGCATCAAATATTGACATGTACACACTAATGTAAGTACAGATGTGCAAAAGCACACAACTCACTGACTTTGGAGTTGCGGCTGAAAAAGCTCTGCAGACCATGCCTGCTGTGACATCAATGTGGGTGGGTGTCCACGCTTCCAAACCTTTAATAATGTTAGTGTATGATATAGTTAGTAGTTAGTGGAAAAAATGTTCCAATATACAGATCAGAATTTACCAAACAAGATACCATGTATCCCGGGGTGCCCCATACTAAGCGTAAAAGTGTCATATGGCAAAATACATTATGTGTACTTTGTGTATAAACACAAATGCAGCAATGTTTAATGTAATAGAAAATAGGGAAATTAATCTCACAATATAGTGCTCTATATATATATATATATATACTGTAACCAAGTATTTGTACAAATTCATGAAAATGCATCCAATGTTTGTTTAACCTTATTAAGGAATATACTGTATAAGGCATCGGAATAAAGAGTATGAGTCAGTATATCTATATATGCATCCATGGATACTTGTAGCTGGTGTCGGAAATATGTATGTATGTATATTTCCTTTGCAGTCCTTGAGAGAGAAGTGTTTAGAAGTATGTGACCTTTGTGGGTCTATTTGAATAATGACTTGCCCTCTTAAAGGCAATTCGTAGCAGTTTGATCCATAAATCAACTGTCGCACCACAATGAATCTTCTTCACATAAGATACAGGCAAAAGTTCCCTTGGCTAGGGAGTTCTCACGGAGCTCACTGACTCAAATCTCTTCTTGGCGTGCTTCCCGTAAATTAAAATGTAGAAATCTCCTGTGAACAAGCTGGAACAATGAGCACAGCACTCACGAGCAAAATCAGGGCTGAATCACTAAACCAGTAAAAAACTGTTTATTAGGACATCAGTTTGATGGTACAGCAAAAGCCAGGTAACTCTTATGCGTTTTGCGTATGAATTACACTTTGTCAAAGAGTATTCCGGAGCACCGTGGAAGAGAGAGAGAGGATGAGAGAACTTCTCCACCGGCAGAACTATACTGGTAGTCCTGGGGTGAGTGTCCAAAGAACAACAAACCTACTCTACTGAAGACAGATAAAAGACTGACTACAAATGAGTGGATACAGCAGCAGAGGAAAAAATGATGCACACTACTGGAACTATAGTAAAGAACTAAGGGTTCTATGCTAGTAGCCTCATAACTAACTTTTCAAAACTTTTTAGTTATTATCAGCCAAAAATTCCTACAGCTATTCAGAAAGCCTCGATAAGTGGACTGAATCGCGATTTTTTTTGTGCCATCCAAAACACATCGCCAAGTGTGTCGCGATAAGCCACTTATCGGCAGGTTTTAGAACTTGTGCACTTCTACTAGCCTCGATTAGCATATCGAGGCTCTAGAAGTGTGATTTCCTCTCAAATTCCTCTCGCCAGAAAAAGTTGGCGTGAAGCTGCCAAGAAGCTTCTGAGGCGGCATCGAGAGAGGTTAGAAACAAATGTTATATCTATGGCGCTGGGTCAAAAATATATATAAATGAATAAAAGTTATATACAACCAGTAAAATGATGCTCTCGCTGGTTCTCTTCCAATAAAGACAGTGAGTCATGCAAAAGAAACAAAAACAGACATAGTGTAATACAGTCACTAACAAAACACTAAACACTACTAGACAAACATGTGCTGAGACAAAAGACTGTTAAAATTATCACATTTAATAAAACAACATTTAAAATGAAAGGTAACGTCTGCACCTCAGCCCCAGGAGAAATGCCCGCTTACCAGACACTCAAGGGGTACAGGCAGTGGATATTTTGGAGAGTATCCCCTCTCTTGAGAACCACACCACGTGTCCTGGCGTCTAACCGGAGCCCAGGGGGAGTCCCTTGCTGTAGGTTCTGCCGTGGCCTCTCCTCCTCGAGTGCACCGGCTGGTAGATGCTGGGAGAGCCGCCGTCACGTGCTCCTCATGGTGCCAGGATACGCGTTGACAACAGTAGCCCAGTGATCAAATAGGCAGCCGGATCTGGATGCCTTTAGCCGCAAACTTTATTACCCATGAGGAAGGAAGCGCAGACTTCCGAAACGCGTAGGGTGGTTTTTCGTCTGCACAGCTGCTACTCCATCATCCCCCATACCACCTGGACTCACTCCACGGGCATCCCGCGGCTACGGGCTCCGTTTGCGGCTGAAGGCATCCAGATCCGGCTGAGTGCATCATTTTACTGGTTGTATATAACTTTTATTCATTTATATATATTTTTGACCCAGCGCCATAGATATAACATTTGTTTCTAGGTTCCTTATCTGACCTGGGGGGTCAGAGTTATATCACAGGCTGCGGGTCCATTTTCTTTAGATTAGCGCTACCTTTTTTCTTTGTCCGGCATCGAGAGAGGGAAAAGAATTTTCCTGCATCAGATTGATGCAGTGAATCCGGAGCTGATACAAATTAATACCAGAACTGGAGGTCCCCGGCATGAATCAGATGCAGGAACAATGAATTTACAGGCATCTTCATAACCATAGCGCAATCTAATGGCCCCTAACCCCTTTATCACCTTAGCTATTAATAACCACTATAGTAATTAAGGGGTTAACCCAACCTCCCCTGCTAACCACCTGGGAGGTCTAACCACCCACCCCAGGCCCACTACACCCGTCCTCTACCCATTGATTGGCACAGTGGTTCATCATACCCATATAATATGGGCATGATATGCCACTAAAGCACTCAATGGTCAACCTAATAAAAATCATTAAGGCAAAAATACACAAGAATAAAAGAAATACACAAGCACCTAAACACACCAACAATAAAAGTATTAAAAAGCCTAATAGTACACATGAATACAAATGATCTCATCACTAAAACAGCAAAAGAATTAAAATGATGTTATTCCAAAACATATGAATTAAATTAAATAAACACCTATGCAAACAATTCAAGAAATAAAACAACTAGCCAACAAATCAATTCAAGAAATAAAACCACTAGCCAACAAAACAAATAATTAATTTGAAATGCTAACCAATCCTAAAATGTACTAAAAACAAGCCATCCAAATTCCAAACAATTTAATCCTAACAATAAACAAACATAGAAAAATTAACAATCAATTGAAAACAAGCATTTGCAAAAAAATGCATTGCCTGTCACTGTATTTACCACCCTAAAGGGGCACAGATTAATACATTAGCAATCAATGGGCAATCACAAACATAAAAATAAATAATTAAAAAAAGCCTGAAAAAAGACATTTACGTACATTCAATATTTAACTTACCTTTAGAAGTCTTCACCCTCCAAATCCCAGAGTACAGTAGGGCCCCGCTTTACAGCGCTCCGCTTTACGGCATTCCGCTCATACAGCAATTCCCATTGTATACCAATATTTATTAGGTTCGGCGCTTGTTCCGTTTTTCTGGCGATTTTCAGCATGAAAATCAAACGAACCAAGAGCAGAAACCTAGAATGGGTACTCAAAACACATGAAGGGTGATATGATGAACACGTTAAAACATATACTTTATTATCCAAATTAAAATAATGGGTATTAAAACGAAAATTAAACGCTCTGATCCTGTAAGTATGAACACCCAATTAAGTGTTCTGAATCAAACTCGAATACACTGCACTTAAACACTAAATTGTGTGCTGCAGTATGAACAAGTGGGTATGATAGACCACTGTTCAGTGTGAACCAGGGTGCGGCTAAAAACTCTACTGTGTTAGTGTGTGCTATTATAGAGACCCTGAGATAATAATAAATAGCAATTTGACATAAAAGTGGACCCTAGCCAGGTCTGCCAGTGTGCTGAGTGGCAAGGTATCTGACTAGATGATGTGGGTCCTAGCCACATGTAGGTATGGCATGATGGTGTGGAGTCAAGTTGCTAAAGGTGTAAATGACCAGAAAATCAGGGTCTAGACAATATAGCTCAGTTCCACTGGGTATACGATAAACCCTAGCTAAAGTGAAGCTGAGTTAAAGGGATCTCAAAAACTGGTCCCATTCCAGCTAAATGTGGAGATGTAGAATACTAGATATACACACTTAATACACAAGTAGGACCGAACAAACAAAAACTCAGTGTAGAGTCTGTTCCGGAACCCCTCAGAAGGAGACAAGCTTGCAGATGCTATGATTGCGTTGCAGAAATCCTATAGGATCAACCTCAATAGGTGATTAGTATCTGTATAGTAAACGGTACTGACCCAACACCAGCTCTGTTGTCAGAGCTGGTCTCTAAAGGATCAGTACTATATGAGAGGTGAAAAGGTATTAGAACATGGTAACGGTGTATTAGTATACAGCTTACTGCTACTGTGTGACAGATAGAGTAACAGCTCCTGGTTAGCTGAGCTCCCTTTAGATCATCCGATCAGTATAGGAAACTCATTTGATAAACAGCACGCAGCAGTTACTGGCGAACACTGCCGCCAGCTGACTTGCGGGTAGGCATGTGAGTCTTGCGCGTGCACCCATCTGCAAGTGGGTGCACACGCAAGACTCACATGCCTACCCGCAAGTCAGCTGGCGGCAGTGTTCGCCAGTAACCGAAAGTCGAAGCCGAAGGTCTTGTCCACTCCAAGATGCCCATGGTCATCATGTAGAGATCGGAGGACTATATTCTGCAGTAACACACCTATGTAAGTACCAGCACTCTCTGTCTAATAGTTACATGTTCTAATGAATACAAATGTCATGAAGGTAAATTAATTTAATGACACTAACAGCAAACCGAAATTATAGCAAATGTGTAAGCAAAAAACAAAGTGTCACAATGGGAAATGTCTCAAAGTGAGGGGTGGAGGGGAAAGAAGGAGAAGGGGAAAAAACACATGAAACAAGGAAAAACACACAAAATGGAGAAAAGAACGTATGCTAGGAGGGCGACGTTTCGAGGGACTACCTCTTCATCTGGCCCACTCCCCCTGGTCCCAAAGTGTCCCAGAGGTACTTCCCTAAGCCTTCCCTCCCCAATAAATGGTCTGATCATGCACCACAGAAAACTGCTATCAGTCATACAATGTAAACAGAACAGAGCAGAAAACTGCTATCAGTCATATATTGTAAGCAGGACAGAGTTCGCATAAAGGCACCAGGGATCCAAAACAGTCAATTGAAAAAAGGCAATCAACCCCTCTGTCCTCTACTCCTCGTGCTCTGTGGAGCACTCCAGGTTTGACAGAGGGTTTGATTGACTTTTTTCAATTGACAGCATTCTGTGAAGTGTACAGCAGAGACTGCGACTATTCTAACACAAACCAGTGGCAATCGCCAAAAAGACCCAGGTACATGCTGGATACATGCCTTAAACTTGCCTTAAACTAGCCCCAGCATTTCTGCATTGATTAATGGCCCATCAGATTAACAGCGGGGGTCCCTGGCAGTCCCATTCAAACTGAATGGGACTGCCAGGGACCCCTGCTGTGTTAATCCTATGGGTCATTTGTCAATGCAGAAATACCTTGAACTTGCCTTAAACTAGCTCAGCACATACCCAGCACATACCCAGAATGTAACCGGGCTAGTTTAAGGCAAGCTTTAGAATAGTCGTGGTCTCGTCTGTCGTTCCCCTGCTGTGCTATACTCCTAATGGCCGCCGCTTGTGCTTGCTACTGCACATCCCCCCACACTCTCCCCAGCCTCCGCTGCCTATGGAAAGGTAAGAGGACAAACAGGGGACCAGTGGGACCCAGGCTATATTTTTACCTATTGCTTATAATATATTACAAAAATATTTTACTTAATAAAAAAAATAGGACATTAAACTCTTTCAGCAGTAGACACACGCAATGCGTTGTCTTTAATTTAAAAAAAAGTTATTCTAGTATTTGCCAGGTACAATATAGCTGATTCTTTCACTACAGTGTCAGAGGAAGTGGCTTTTTAGTTTCTTCTTCTTGTTGCTGCAGAAGGTGTTACTTAGCCTCCATTTAGACTACCATAGAGTCTAGATACAACCACAACTGATTTTCCTACACTGTACCAGTACCCACCCATCATGGAGCACAAACTGAGTACCTGGTCAGCCAGTGTATTGTTATTAGGCTTTATATCCCTTTCCATTGTTCTTACATCTTGCTATGGTAAGAATCAATTAATACTTTTTGTATGTCTTCCAATATTTTGCATGTAGACTACAGAGCAGTTAGGTTACGATTGGACTGATTTAATAATAATCCGTTATGGCCAGGGAACTTTATCAAATGTTGTTTGTTCCTTAAAAAAAAAAAACCCTTTGAGATATTTTGCTGGCATGTTTCCAATACTGCAAATGTACATTACAATATATTATGAAGTTGATGAAAAAACTTATATACTGTATGGTTTAAAGAGTGACAATATTTTTTTCCTGAAGCCATGATTTTTTAAAATTTACCACATGATATATTTTTAGTGTTTGAGATTCAAAAGAAAATCTGTATATAATGCAGCACATTGGGATTTACAGATTTGCTTTCAGGAATATTAATGTAAATCACTACATGGCAGTGTATAGTATAGATTAGTGCATAATATATATATATATGTCATGTTGATAGAAATTGTACCATATTCACTTTACTCCAGTTTAAACAAAACAAAAGGGTTACTACTGTACACTTAAAAAAAAACATTAAAAGGTGACTGACTATACACTGTAATATTACTATAATATACAGATATGGAGAAAATTGATAGACGTTTTTATTTACATGTTTATACTGTACACTTGTTATGGAAGCCGCCGGCCAGTTGTGACATGAAATTACTGATTTAAAAGATATCTTTATCACCAGGGCATATTTCATTGTATTTTATTTTTGTTTTAATTTAAAAAGTGTTTGCTACATTTTTAAGAAACCTTGTATCTACTTAACTGTTGTATAAAAAACATATATACACCCCGGGCGAGTGGATTTAACATCGTAGCGAGCTCCTATTGGCCCAAGCAGCACACGTGTGGTACTAGGTTGCGAGTAGATTTTTTTGTTCGGCAAGAAGATTTTTTGGTGATTTGTCAACCACTGTATATATATATATATATAATATATATATATATATATATATATATATATATATATATATATATATATATATATATATATAATCCACAGAAGCAGCCGGCACTCCACTAGAAAAATTTTTGCAAGTAGAAAAGCAATTGGGGGCTTGTCCCATAAAGCAATAATAAACCATACAGTACCGTTTGAAGCACGAGATCAGGAGACAGCACTCTGGTAAGTTTGATCACAAGTTTTTGTATTGAAAAAAATTGGTTTATGTGTCTTTTTTTCAATACAAAAACTTGTGATCAAACTTACGAGAGGGATGTCTCCTGATCTCAAACGGTATCGTATGGTTTATTTATATATATATATATATATATATATATATATGTGTGTATATATATATATATATATATATATATATATATATATATATATATATATATATATATATATATATATATATATATAATAACTGGACTTGGAAAAAAACAGTGACATATTTATTTAACAATAAACAAGAAAATGGGTAAAACACATTTTTAACAGAGGAAAATAACCTGTATATGTGACCAACACAATAGGTATATAAGTAATGAAAAACAGGATTCCCCCAAAGATGAAGTAGAAATCTATGTACAATAGCCTTCTGAATAAAATTTGGTGAATCAATTTTTTTAATCACCCAGTGAAAGGTCAATTTTGGACCTGAAACATTGCACTCTACTCCAAAAATAAAAATTGATTCATAGACTATTGTACTTTATCAGGGAATCTGGTTTTTCATCACTTACTGTAGTTAACAAACACATCCTTTGTGTATAGAAACTCAATGCTTAAAAGATTAATTTGTATATGCTTTACAATGCGGAAGATTTCCAATACTTACAGTAGCTAATACACAAATTTACAAAAATGCTTTTACGTTTTTTATATTGTTTCACACAGGCAAATTAATAAATCATGTTGATAGAAATTGTACCATATTCACTTTACTCCAGTTTAAACACAACAAAAGGGTTACTACTGAACACTTAAAAAAAAAAAACATTAAAAGGAGACTGACTATACACTGTAATATTACTATAATATACAGATATGGAGAAAATTGATAGATGTTTTTATTTACATGTTTATACTGTACACTTGTTATGGAAGCCGCCGGCCAGTTGTGACATGAAATTACTGATTTAAAAGATATCTTTATCACCAGGGCATATTTCATTGTATTTTATTTTTGTTTTAATTTAAAAAATGTTTGCTACATTTTTAAGAAACCTTGTATCTACTTAACTGTTGTATAAAAACCATTGCAATTGACAGAAGACAAGTGTTACTAATAATTGTACATGTATTATGATGTAATAAGTGTACAGTATATAGAATATCAGGGCATTAACAATTCCAATAAACATATTATCTGATGTTCTTATAAAATGATCACGAAATATGAGCTACAGAAAAAAAATCTGTATTTAATATGGCACATTACGATTTTCTGGTATATTAAATAGTAGTGCTAAAAATGTTAAACTGGTCACGCTTCTCTGATTTTACCATTTATTTGAAATAACCGGACTTTGGCAAAATTATGATTAAACAATTGGATCTTTATACTGTAGGATGAAACAAACTCCTCAATAGTCATAACATACATAATATACAGTGCAGTTTACATTAGTGAAGCTCACCAGACTTTGCAAGAAGAAACATAGGTATTTTTAATTGTTCGTCAGATATAGTTCTGTATGTTGCAAGCAAAATTGAGAAATCCTGTATTTAACATATCTACTTTTTGACAACACTTACTGTATCTTCTGAGGAGATTTAAAAAATCATACTGTATAGTATAAAAAATTGCAGAAATTACCTTCTATTCTTAACCGTTCTTGATCAAATATATTTATCTGTTTTATCTATTAAATAATTAGGAACGGTAAAATTGTAAGGGTTTGTTGGGATATATTAAAAGTTATATATAAAAATATATAAAATACCTTTTATGTTGCAAAATAAAAAACTAAGAGAGACGTCAATTTATATTATATCTACTGTATCTATCTATCTATCTATCTATCTATCTATCTATCTATCTATCTATCTATCTATCTATCTATCTATCTATCTATCTACCTAGCTATTTATCTTCATTTATCATTTAATTATCACTTTTATTGAGGTGTACTACTGTTTGAATTTGCTTGTGTGGTCAGTTATCTATTGTATCCAATATAAATATACATTTATTTAAGGTTTATGAATGCATTCATTACATTTTTCATCAAAAACATTTAAACATTTAAAGCGTATATAAATGTTGCAGTTATACAGTACTACCTGTTGGACCAACATGAAAATTCTTCTTGCTGCCCTACATAAGCTTTTAAAAGTCCTTCGCTTGTATGAAAAAGCAGCAATGGTTCTAGTAACATGTTTATTTCTATTGAAAGACAATGTAGGATTCAATATATTACATTATTCTTTGAATATAGTAACATATATTACAATCTGTATATTCTTAAATATTATGGCTATTATAGAATTGTTTCACCTTGGAACATTAATAGGTTTATGTAACATAAACCAAACACTTTTTCCCCAGAAAATGAAACGAAAATATTACATTTGGGGTCAGACATAACTCTGAAATGTACATCTCTGAGAGCAGCGGAACCAAGATTTCAAGGAACTTTTGCCAGGAGAAACAACACGAAAGAGTTTTTTTACAACGATGTCTTATACATGATTATTCAAGATGCTGCTGAGTCTAATAAATATCTGTGTCTTTCCAATTATGCGACCATTTCATATGACTGAAAGTGAGTACATAATCTAACATATAAAATATATATTACATGTCTGATTACGAGTGAGCAAAACTAATCATTAAAGAGTATTTCTTGTTAATAACTTGTTATCCATAACAATAAGCAATATGAATCTCAGATCTGGAGTCAATGTTAGGACAAGTAATGCACTAAGACATTTTGCTGTATTTAATTCCTATGTTTATTATGTTTTTTCTTCTATGTTCATATACAGTATCAGGCAAGAGTACCTCTGAATTGTTTAAAAATCATTTATCTTAATGATTATAATTTCAAAGTTAGCAAACAGAAATCAGGAAAGTCAGTGTTGTGGGAGGGGAAAAAACCCACACGGTAAATAGTACAATGTTTGTTTGACATTTCGGGTCAAACAATGCATAACAGAATAGTAACAATTATAATAATTATACCCATGATAATAATAGTAATACAGCCCACATCATTATTTTGTGAATATAAGGACAGTTAGCCCACTCCCTAGGGAGAGTAATGACCCCACATCGTCATTTGGCGCTCCATTGAAGGTAAGGGGGGGTCGCGATCGTGTGAACAGCAGGCAGGGGGAAGGAGGTTTGCGCACCCCTGTTCTAGATTATGGTAAAGGGAACCCTAGCTTTCCACTAGACACACTAACTGGATTTACTTCCTCATACCATTTAATCCTGTCAACTAATGAATATTAAGCACCTCTGTTTCTTAAAATCACTTACCGTATTACAAGACCCAATGAAAAATATCAGAATTCATTAATATTGTAAATTATAACAGATTGGTGCTTCATGATCCTCAGTGGACAGACAGGCACTGATGTTTGTTCACCAAGGATGTCTGATTTAACACCTTCACCAGGAATGACATTGCAGTATGACTTCACATGGCACAGTGATGTCATTGCCAGCAGCGATTTACATAATAAAATATGTCCCTTGAGCAATGAGTGAGATGAAATAATGCCTGCATAGCCTCAATGCTATGAGATGTTTGTGTGTTGAAGCGGAAACATATTTTTACCATTCTCTTTCACAAAAATATTATTCACTTCTTTTTAATAAAAAGTTATATGGTTGAAATGTGAGGTGCATTTTCTGGAAGCGATAAATAAGGGCAATACTACATGGCCAGGTCCCCTCTGAGTCCCCTTTTCAGGGGGCTGCCGTTAGTGTGGTCAGCGGTGTAGGGAGTGCTCCGATGGCTCCGCGGCAGCCCGAACGCACAGGGCACCGCCATTTTGTTCCCGCGCATGCACAGTTCTATTATCGCACAAGTGCAGCACCAGTGAAGGTTGCGGCGGCAATTATGGGGGAAAGTCGCGCATGCCAGAGACAATACAGCAGCTGCGGCCATCTTAGGGATAGGGCTCCGCTGGGACTACATACCCAAGAAGGCAATAGGGCTGCATGTCACATGGCATGCACCAGCCAATAGGGATGCAGAGATCTCCTACAAGCAAGTGGATACATTTGGCGCGCTTAGACAGCCACGCTAGTCGGAGCTGGGATAATGAGAGGAGAGGGTGTGTGCAGGGTGTCAGTGGCCCACTGCACTAGGCCAGAGACCACCTATATGCCCCAGCTAGGCCCCGACTCCCACCTAGATTGTGGTTGCTACAGGCACAGCCCCTCTAGTTTGGGACATTGCCCCTGTAGTGTATACAGTGTCAGGGACACAGCAGCAAGATGCTGCACAATATCTGCGGCCTGTGGTCTGGGACCAGACCACCAACGAATTAGAGACTATCTTTATACACTTCAGCGGGAGTCCATCCCATGCAGAGGCTTTGCTGACGGCAACATCGCTGGATCGGTGGATCCCTGTTTTCTCTTCAGCCATACCCGGGTGCTGGAGCACATGGGCAGGTATCTCAACAAGTGTACCAACAACAACAATTTTATTGTGGGCAGCACTGTCACGCACATTGGGTGGGTTGGCTCCTCTGGACACTGAGTGGTTAGGTGCCCAGGGCACTGCAGTACTTTGGGGAAACCCCACCAGGGTGTGGACAAGGTAGTTGGGAGCATTGTGGGGTTACGGCTGTGAGAGGCCTACGTTATACATGGTATTCAGTTATCTATGTTCTGATCAATGTTCATTAAACCTGTTATATATATATATATACTAGCTGAGAGCCCCGGCGTTGCCCGGGATGTTTGTGGTGTGGGTGTGGCATTTGGGTGAGGAGTGGTCAACGCGGCCCATGTACGGTGGTAGTGCTGCTGTGGCTGTACTGATGGTGATTGTATCGGTGTGCTGATTTGGGAGGGTTTGGTGCTGATGTGGGGGTGCGGATGTGGGTGTGCCGATGGGGGAGGTGCAAAGGTGGCGATGTGTGGGTGCTGATGGTGTTGATGGGGGCTGGGAATGGCGGGGAGCCGAGAATGCCAGTGTGCTGGGGGGGCATGGGATAGCGGTGTGCTGATGTGGTGGTGCTGGGGATAGTGTGTGTGTGTGTGTATACACGTGTGTGTGTGTGTGTGTGTGTGTGTGTATACACGTGTGTGTGTATACGTGTGTGTGTATACATGTGTGTGTGTATATATTATGTGTATGTATACGTGTGTGTGTATGTCTACATGTGTGTGTGTGTATGTCTCCATGTGTGTGTGTACGTGTACATGTGTGTGAGTATACGTGTACATGTGTGTGTGTACATGTCTACGTGTACATGTGTGTGTGTCTACGTGCGTGTGTGTCTACGTGTGTGTATGTGTCTACGTGTGTGTGTGTGTGTCTATGTGTGTGTGTGTGTATACGTGTGTGTATACGTGTGTGTGTATACGTGTGTGTATACGTGTGTGTGTCTACGTGTGTCTACGTGTGCCTGTGTGTATACGTGTGTGTACACGTGTGTGTTTGTACGTGTGTCTACATGTGTGTGTGTATACGTGTGTCTACGTGTGTGTGTATGCGTGCGCCTACGTGTGTGTGTGTGTATACGTGTGTGTACGTGTGTGTGTGTGTGTACGTGTGTGTATATACGTGTGTATATGTGTGTGTGTAAACGTGTGTCTGTGTGTATACGTGTGTCTTGTGTATAGGTGTGTCTGTGTGTATAGGTGTGTGTGTGTGTATAGGTGTGTGTGTGTGTGTGTGTGTGTGTACGTGTGTGTGTGTGTGTGTGTGTGTGTGTGTACGTGTGTGTGTGTGTGTGTGTGTGTACGTGTGTCTGTGTGTGTACGTGTGTCTGTGTCTGTGTGTGTACGTGTGTCTGTGTGTGTATGTGTGTCTGTGTGTCTATGTGTGTGTGTATACGTGTGTGTGTATACGTGTGTGTGTGTGTGTGTATAGGTGTGTGTGTGTGTGTCTACGTGTGTGTGTGTGTGTCTGTCTACGTGTGTGTGTGTCTGTCTACATGTGTGTGTGTGTGTGTGTGTGTGTGTGTCTGTCTACATGTGTGTGTGTCTACATGTGTGTGTGTGTCTACATGTGTGTGTGTGTGCCTACATGTGTGTGTGTGTGTGCCTACATGTGTGTGTGTGTGTCTACATGTGTGTGTGTGTGTGTGTGCCTACATGTGTGTGTGTGTGTGTGTCTACATGTGTGTGTGTCTACGTGTGTGTGTCTACGTGTGTGTGTCTACGTTGTGTCGTGTCTACGTGTGTGTGTCTACGTGTTTTGTCGTGTGTGTGTGTGTGTGTGTGTGTGTGTGTGTGTGTGTGTGTGTGTGTGTGTGTGTGTGTCTGAGAGACCCGGCGTTGCCCGTGAGTTAAATTTCCCGCTAGGAGGATGGGGAGAGCGGACGGAAGGAGAGGGAGAGCGGACGGGAGGGCGGACGGAGAGCGGACGGGAGGGCGGACGGAGAGCGGATGGGAGGGGCGGACGGAGAGCGGACGGGAGGGCGGACGGAGAGCGGGCGGGAGGGCGGATGGAGAGCGGGTGGATGGAGATCGGACGGGAGGGCGGACGGAGAGCGGACAGGAGGAGGAGGGGGGAGAGCGGACGGGAGGGCGGACGGAGAGCGGGCGGGAGGGCGGACGGAGAGCGGGCGGACGGAGAGCGGACGGGAGGGCGGACGGAGAGCGGACAGGAGGAGGAGGGGGGAGAGCGGACGGGAGGAGGAGGGGGGGAGAGCGGACGGGAGGAGGAGGACGGGAGGAGGAGGGGGGGGAGAGCGGACGGGAGGAGGAGGGGGGGAGAGCGGACGGGAGGAGGAGGGGGGAGGAGAGCGGACGGGAGGAGGAGGAGGAGTGGGGGGAGGGGGGGGGAGGGGGGGAGAGACGGACGGGAGGGCGGACGGAGAGCGGACAGGAGGAGGAGGAGGGGGGGAGAGCGGACGGGAGGAGGAGGAGGGGGGGAGAGCAGACGGGAGGAGGAGGGGGGGGGGAGAGCGGACAGGAGGAGGAGGAGGGGGGGAGAGCGGACGGGAGGAGGAGGGTGGGGAGAGCGGACGGAGGAGGAGAGGGGGAGAGCGGACGGGAGGAGGAGGGGGGGAGAGCGGACGGGAGGAGGAGGGGGGGGGAGAGCGGACGGGAGGAGGAGGAGGGGGGGAGAGCGGACGGGAGGAGGAGAGGGGGGGGGAGAGCGGACGGGAGAGAGGAGGGGGGGAGAGCGGATGGGAGGAGGAGGGGGGGAGAGAGCGGACGGGAGGAGGAGGGGGGGAGAGCGGGCGGGAGGAGGAGGGGGGGAGAGCGGACGGAGGAGGAGGGGGGGGAGAGCGGACAGGAGGAGGGGGGGAGGGAGAGTGGACAGAGGAGGGGGGGGAGAGCGGACGGGAGGAGGGGGGGGAGAGAGCGGACGGGAGGAGGGGGGGAGAGAGCGGACGGGAGAGGAGGGGGGGGGGAGAGAGCGGATGGGAGGAGGGGGGGAGAGAGCGGACGGGAGGAGGGGGGGGAGAGAGCGGACGGGAGGAGGAGGGGGGGGAGAGCGGACGGGAGGAGGAGGGGGGGGACAGAACGGACGGGAGGGAGAGAGCGGAAGGGAGGAGGGGGGGGGGAGAGCGGACGGGAGGGGGGGGGAGAGCGGATTGGAGGGGGGGGAGAGCGGACGGGAGGGGGGGGGGGGAGAGCGGACGGGAGGGAGGGGGGGAGAGCGACGGACGGGAGGGGGGGGGAGAGCGGATGGGAGGAGGGGGGGGAGAGCGGACGGAGAGAGGGGGGGGAGAGCGGACGGGAGAGGGGGGGAGAGCGGACGGGAGGAGGGGGGGAGAGCGGACGGGAGGAGGGGGGAGAGCGGACGGGAGAGGGGGAGAGAGCGGACGGAGGAGGGGGGGGAGGGGGGGAGAGGGGGGGAGAGTGGACAGGAGGGGGGTGGTGTTGGTTAAAATTTCCCGGTCTCTCCTCTCCACTCCCCCTGTATGTTTCTC